>NC_134464.1:70902827-71208541 GCF_047948215.1 Lycorma delicatula | reverse complement strand
CACCTTACAAATTTAATTGATGAATTTTTTAGCAAAAGAATATTCCCTAGAAGACTTAAGACTTCTATTATTATTTGCTTTCTTAAGAAAGGTTCAGGACTTAATTTGCAAAATTATTGGCCAATTTCGTTACTATCTGTATTTTCTAAAATAATATTTGAAAAAATGATGAAAAAGTTTCTTTTCAAGAAAAGTTAACAACTAATTTTTCTTGAAAAGCAAGTGCCTTAATGAGTTGACTCCAGTTTTTCATTATTCTTTATTTCTCTCCTTACTCGGATAATTGCCTTGGAGGTTGGGTCAGTCATAGTGATTTATCTGTGGCACAATCCTGGCTCCTTTTACGTAGCAATGGAACCATTCAAGCACTCTGTTTTATATCTGGGGGTTGTACAAAATGACAGTGACTGAGATGACTTATTACAGTTCCTATTCAATTAACCTTCCACATATGAAGACAAGCACCAACCTTTGTGTTGGAAACACAAAATGGGTACTTCAGTGTTTTGAAGAAGATGTTGTTTAATAATATACTGCTATTTCTGTAATCCATAAGTCAGTGCTCATTTAAATTGTGATTAAATATTTATTTAATCTTTTAAAAAATATTTTTATGAGATTTACCTTTATATATAAAATTAGTAATTTTATTTTTATACTTATGTAAATAGTGAGAAATACTAAAATTCATTGTAGATAAATGTATTGTTTAAAGAGCTTTGATCTTTCACAGTGATGTTAAATTTAAGTAATGTCATTAGCTTATTTACACAAATAATGGACAAAATTATTGCCTTATAATTTTATATTATAAGGCACATACCTTTTATATTTTTAATTAAATTAATTTTTAACTGCAGTAATACCTCATTGAGAGCTTTTCAATGATATGTGCATACAAGGAAGTCATGTAGTGTCCACACCAGATTATTTTTGTAATAACTGTAATAATGACTATAATTTATGTTACTTTAACTCGCATTTCTTTAACACGTTATGCTTTTTTTTTCAATGTAGTATCTTTATTTTGTAGGTATAAAAGCTCCAAAAAATATTAGTTTTTTCAAATAGGAAATTAAAAAAAACAAATACTATCATAATAAAAGTAATTCATATATAAAAAATATTACAACTATAATTTCAGCTGTAACAAAAATTAATTCATAAAAAAATAATTTAAAAAAAATTAACAGCCTATAATAAATAAACAATCCATTTCATATACTTTTGTATTAATTCATTGTTACTATTTTTTTATAGCAAAACCTTAGTTTCAGACTTGAAAAAAAAGAAGATACTTTTAATAAATAAATCTTCACATACATCTTGAACAAAATATTAAGCATAAATAATTTTATTTATAATAAATTACCAGAACATATTTCATTACTATAATGGTAATAGTGACTTCATAATTAGATACGGTGTATGTCATTACAAATTATTACTTCTGGAATATACTGCTCGGCTGCTGGTGTGAGGAGAAGTTGCTAAATGATGTTAACAGCAATGAAGGGGATGCCATAGTATACTAAAGACCCATTGTTAATTACATAATTACAACTGAATTTATAATTATAAACTATCATTTTGTTTACATCTTATAACACATTTCATTTCAAGGCCATTATTTATTCTTATTATTGATGATTGATTCGAAGTCAATTATTATATCTAATTTAAATATTCTTTCTATTCAAGTGAACCCCCCGCTTAGAAATGAAATCAGTGTAATTATTTTAGAAAAATTTGATGTGTTTAAGCAAGAGTAATACCAATTTTTAAGTTATCATTCAATGCTAACATTTTACTTATCTTACAAATTAAAATTTAAAAATTCCTTTAAGCTGATGTTCATTATTTTACTGCAAATACATCAATTTAGATTATTTATTTTTTTTTAGTAATTATTTAATTAATTTGTTTGCTACTATTCCTAAGAGGGCAAAAGATGAAATTCATTATTTATAAAAAAAATAATTGTAATTAAGCAGAAGAAAAAGTGATGTTTTATTATTAAACATTGAAATTAAAATGACATCAATTAATTCATTAATGTGAAATTAATACAAATAAAGCCTAATAAAAAATACAATATTATTTAACACTATCATGACAAGCATCTGTATCCAGACACGCAGACAATAATGAGTAATACATCAATCTACTCTCACTGCAGAATTTGCAGTGAGAGTATTACTTTAATAGTACCACCACTGGAATGTCAATGTATACAACAGTAGTTCATAAACACTCCCAATAAGCACCCCACTTTGTTGACTAGTATTATACATTTAAATTTTTTAAATGATTGTTTTTGCAACATTTCATCATATCAAATTTTACTGAAGTATAAATAAAAATACAGATACATAAACAAACAAACATAGACAACATGATAGTAAAAAATTTTCAGTAGTCTATCAGTTTATAATTAATTCCCTTTATTTCAGAAAATTTCCTACTGAACTAGGTATTCATTTCATATTATTAATTTTAATAATTATACTTATTTTCAATTTTGAATATAATCAACAAAATTTCATAAAAAAATGTTATTAAGAAATACATTGAATAGAATTGTTTTAATTTATATTTAATAGTAATATAATATATATATATATATATATATATATATATATATATATATATATATATATATACATCCTGTAATATATTAAGTTTTATCTACAGTATTTATAATTATAATGAAAATTATTCTCTGGATTGTAACTTGCATAACAATCTGATTCAGCTTGGCTGCTTGGCTGCAGTTTTATTTGAATAGTATTTCATAAATAATCTTACTCAACAATTATTATCATTTGCCATATTTTTTGTAATTATATTATACGAGTCATTAAAAAACGGCAATATTTTCTGTATGTTTTTTCTTCATTATAAATAAAATGCTCTTTGTGTCTATTACTAATTATTATATTTTTCACATTATTATTTCACTGCTGAGATCCTTGAAAACACTCCTTTTAGTTATTAACTTATTTTGTATCCATGTTCAATGAAAACTTAAACGCACAATTAATTACCAAAATGGTAATTGTGACTTAGTAAATCCATACTGAGATCGTAGCTAAGTGAAATAACTACAATCAACAAGCTGAATAGAGTGACAATATAAAATAAATTAAATTTTTCCTTCTTAAGGTAGGTTTACAATACCTAGTCTATTCTGGCTATATGTGTACGAAAACAGAAATACTGAGCGTGTCCTTCACTACAAGACCAGAAAGATTACCATGATTTGATGATTGATGTGAAAAAATATGACATTGACTCTTTAACAATGGAAATTTGCTGTGTTGGTAATTTTAAAAACTTTTTAAGATTCGCTAGTTCTGTATCTAATTTGTTAATTAAAATTATTGAACTGAAAATAATGAAATATATTTTTTAAAAACTAAGTAATTAGTGCAGGGAGAATTTATTTAATATTTCTTATCTGATTAATTTCTTACTAATTTTCATCCGTTCACACCAGTTTACCAAGAATGGAGTTGAATATTTTTATCTTTGATGAATATAGTATATTATATCCAAACCACGTTTATTTTAAATCTTCTGTACCAGGTCCATTAAGTCTCTTAGCTTCTCTCTGAAATTTCCCTATGAAACATCACATCTTTTCAATTTAATGTTATTTGTTCCCATTTCTCTACCAATCTCACTCTCGCGTTTTGTTTTATATTCCAAACAGATACAGGTTTTCTCTAAACAATTCTCTTCATTTTTCCATGTCACCTTCGTTCCATTTCATATCTTTACATTCAGTATTTTTACATTCAAATTTTTGATCGTGAAGACTTTCAAAAGGAGGAAAAGAACTGTGGAATGACACTTGAAAAATGGAACCAGATTAGTAGCAACAAAAATGACCAGCTGCCAACTTTTGATTTTGTGCGTATCGATGACAAATTATTAGTTTTGGAGGTGCTAATTGAAGATGACATTGTTTCTGTATGCTCCTTCTCCTCTTTGGAAGTAGAAGAAGAAGAGGACAGTTCTGAAGAATGTTCAGAAAGTGTCAAAACGTGACACAGAAAAAGCATTACAGACTTTACATAAGTATTTTGAAATGTCAAATATTGGTAATCCAGGCATATTTTATCAGATTTATAATATTGAAAAACACTTTACGGCAAGTAACACTAAAATACAAACTAAATTAACAAATTTTTTCAAACCGTTAAGTTTTGAATTGTTTAAATTCATAAAAAGAATAAAAGTACTACATTTAAATTACATACATAAAATAAGGATTTCTATTGAAAATTTTTAGCTCTAAAGGAAAAAAGGTTCACTTCCATCCCTCTTTGTGGGGCCATCTGCAAATGGGACAACTGTTATTTTAAACCTGGCTATTTGAGAAACTGGGTAAATGGAAGATCTCTAAGTGAGAAAAAATGATAGGTATCTTGAGATCCTAGTTAATCCAGGTTTCATTGTAATTACCTTCTGTATGATAACGGCTCGCCCCTCCCCCCTGTAAAAGCTTCCATTCAAAAGACAAGGGAAGCTATTTAAAACTCTTGTCAGAAGGTGTTGTTTGCCCTATACAGTCTCGATCTCTCAATATCTTTTTTTTCTCACATCAATGAGTGAGTCAAGGATGGCTCAAACACCAAGGTGACAGTTCTTTATTACTGGAATAAGAAATCTCACGCTCACAAAAAGATTGGACAAGTACCAAAATGAAGCCCAAAATTATGTTTAACAGTAGGGTTAACTACATGGTTACTGAATAAATAATATTTTTTCTACTGTCAGATGACTTTATTTTTCAACGACTAGTTAATAATGTAATACACCTTAAGAGTCATTCAGTTTTAAGACTGCCACCTACCATCCTGAACTGAATCTGACAGAAGATCTGGTTACTAAAGCAAGTCATCATGGAGTGCAACTTCTGTGAGAAGTTTGAAAGCACAATTCCTTTAAAATTGGAAATTGATATGTGAACTAATTAAAATGATGGGAAGGTATTTGTCATTAACAGAGATAAGTAGTAAAGACAGTTTTATTGATAATACTGTAATAAATGTTGATGGCAATGAAGATAATCTATGAACAGTGAGTAAATTAATCAAGATTTGGTACGAATTAACGATGGACTGTTTACATTGGCTGATAATTAAACAGATAGTAGGATATAATTATCGATATTGTGTCGGTGTCAAATAAATTCGCTTTGATGGTAACAATAATACAGCAATTCTTCACGGTTAATTTCTACAGTGCTTCATGAATAACACAGCACCCTTGAAAAAATTCCATACATTATTTATACACAAATCCAAATAATTTTTAAAAGCACTTCTTTGCAGTTTGTTACTGCTTTTTTGTCCCATACTAGGTTTCTAACATTTTGGTAAAAACTAGAATTCTTCTATTTCACCTTTTCTTTTTTAAATTGACATCTTCTATAGATACTGTGTCTGAAGGATATAAATTCCACCACCTGTACCAATGTTTGTTATATAAATTAGAATGAGCATTAGATAAATTGTCTGCGGTCAACAGGTGTGGAGACTTCTTTCTTTCTCCTGTTTAGCCTCTGGGAATTACCGTTCAGTTATTACTTCAGAGGATGAATGAGGATGATATGTATGAGTGTAAATGAAGTGTAGTCTTGTACAGTCTCAGTTTGACCATTCCTGAGATGTGTGGTTAATTGAAACCCAACCACTAAAGAACACCGGTAACCACAATCTAGTATTCAAATCCGTATAAAAGTTTTTACTAGGATTTGAACGCTGCAACTCTCGACTTCCAAATCAGCTTATTTGGGAAGACACATTCACCACTAGTCCAACCCAGTGGGTTAGGTGTGGAAACTTGACTAGTACTTTTCTCCTTTAGAAACATAGAAAAAAATGTTAATATTTACGTTGATTTAAAAGATGATGCTTATAGATACAAATACTTAATTTTATTATTAGATTTAATAAATACTACATAGAGCTTAAACTATTGTAATCGATGTATACTCATAAGTTTTTTTTTGTAGAGCTGAAATCTATGTTACTGTAAAGAAATTGAAGAAATTCATAATTTAACAAATTAATGCAAATAATTTTTAGAATTGATCATAAACATCTTCTTTCAAAACTATTTCTGTGTATTTATTAATATTTAGATTCAATAAACCTTATACTTAAAAATTTTCTATCATGAATATATATATATATATATATATATATATATATATATATATATGTATATATTATATCATGAATATTATATATTATTTTTTTGAGGTAGGTATAGTTTAATCTTGTGGTAGCCCTGAGAAGGGCTGTTGCCGTCATCGAATGGTTTCGACGGCCCGTAGTAATTTATAACCACAAGGTTTTATAAAAGGAAAAAGGGCCGTTTTTTGCGTTAGCTCTGAGAAGAGCTGTCGGGTCCGGAATCTGGTCTCCGGCGAAGTTGACTTGGCTGCAGTCGGGGAGTTGCGACTCGTCCATTGAAATCAGACCGAGCTTCCCTTCAGCTTCAGCAACAGTAGGGTCCCCACTACATCGTGGTAGTGATGACCGCCAGAGCCCCGCAGTGTCGGGTCGGTGTGGGTCGTCTTTCGTCGGCGTGACCGAGGCAGTTGTCCCCGAGCGGTCCCATGCTGAGCCGGCTCCTGCTGCTGAGTCCGCCGGCCAGGGCGAGTCCGCGTCCAGCAGCTCTCTTGGTGGGCCGGCCAGTTCTGCTGCTCCAGCGGGGATATAGGCATCCGCCGGAAGGTCCCACGTTGAAGCGGCGGGGAACTTCTGTCTTCTTCATCTTCTTCTTCTTCTTCTTCTTCTTCTTGGTCTTCTCAAGCTGGTGGTCGACGATGAATTAAAAATTCTCTCTTGGGCACGCTCTTTTATTGAAGCCTGAGAGTGTGGGGCCGCAGCGTCGCGGCCCCACACTCGTCACCACAAAGGTGATGACGAGTAATGAAACCATCAAAACTGTTTAAATCACCGTTCTTTTTAACCGTGAACAATGCATCCAAAAAATTCACAGCATGTTTTTTTTTTCAGAAAATAATGTAGGCCTACTATAGAAAATATTTTGATTGGTCTATAATGCGATAGCTTATATTCTAGATAGTTTGTTACTTAAAGTATGACTCATACACACTAACTCATGTTTAAACACGAAGGCGAATAGACATGCATGGACATGAGTGTTTGCGTAATCCTGAATGTGAACACTGTAGAACGCTCAGTTACTGTTTTGATTTCAGTGTATACGTTATATTGTTGCTAAAGTTAATACTGTGGTTAAGTAATGTACATTTGTTTATAAAGTAATTTTACTAGCGGTGAACTTCTCGTTCATTCAAATATCGTTTATTTAAAATTTTATTAATTAGAGAAATTTTCATTTTAGCTTAGAGAAACTGGGATAAGACAAAGTGAAATGCAATCGGTAGTTTTCATTTATACTAACTGTATTGTTATTATAAGAACCATTCATTTATACATATCATCCTCTGAAGTAATACGTTACGGTGGTTCCAAAGGCTAAACAGAAAAAGAGAGGGAAATGATTGTCGATAAGCCGTACTTAATCTTAAAAATGAAAACCGTAAAAATCCAATCGGGCGTTCTCTATTAGCCAGTGCATACGGTGACGCTGAGGAACAGTTTAACGTATTTTTACCAAATAAATACAGAAATGCCTTTAGCGATAAGGAATTACCGCAGTTTAAAACCGCATAAATGAAGTTGATCTACAACGGTATAACTGATACATGATCTGACAATAATACCATAATTCTGTATTTTTTATTTTACTTTTTTTTTAAGGAGACGATCAAGAGATAAAAAATATATGAATATTTGATCACCTCTTAATCATCTACTAACATTTTATTTCAGTTTTCTTTTTCGCTAATTACTTTAGAGCTTTTTATATAAGTAGCTTTATCGCATCTGCAGACTTTACAGCTAGACAGCATGATATTTTTACTTACCATAACGTAATGACGACTACTCGTCTCTCCTCTGTATTCCTGGCAAAAGCTCTGAAACATTTATAAATAATTCGGGATAGGTAATCTTAAAAAAATAGCACAAATATTTTAATTATAAAAATTTACTATAAACTGTTACATTACATACAATTTATTCAATCTAAAAATTTAATATTATTATATCTTCCTGCTTACATTCCTTTGTATACCACTTTCAGATTTTTATCCGGTATTGTTTCCAATGTGGAATCAGTAAGTTGATTGACATAAAACGCCGGCAAGAAGCAGTCGAGTTCATTTTAATTATCGGATAAAGTCGCCACAACCTCGGTCCGTATCTACAGTTAACTTTCTTTAATCTTCAACACAGCATACTCCCTGTTCAGTTCCAGTTCACTAAGCTTTAACGTCGGGTTATAAGATTTTTTGACGTTAAATAATTGATAGATATCTTTAGCGGATGCCATCGTTGTTAAGTGTGAGCGTTATCTTACTAGTGTTTGCTAGTGATGCCGGCGCGTAAACGGTATTGCTTTTATAAGAGCGCGGATGTGCCATACCAGACAGCACAGAGCCAACTCATCGGGTTGGTCTAGTGGTGAACACGTCTTCCCAAATCAGCTGATTTGGAAGTCGAAAGTTCCAGCGTTTCAGTCCTAGTAAAGTCAATTATTTTTACACGGATTTAATACTAGATTGTGGATACCGGTGTTCTTTGGTGGTTGGGTTTCAATTAACCACACATCTCAGGAATGGTCGAACTGAGACTGTACAAGACTACACTTCATTTACACTCATACATATCATCCTCTGAAGTATTATCAGAAAGGTAATTACCGGAGGCTAAACAGGAAAAGAAAGAAGCCGATACCGCTTGGTGACCGCTACCAATCGATACACCTTGACTGTCGGCACCAAACTAATGTTGCGCATCACGACCAACTATTGCGATCAATCACCGCAACGGGTGAATCAGTAGATCACCTTTCACAAGCAGTATCGCATACCGCTCCTTATTTGGTAATCTTTTGATACGGTGTGACGTGTTTTTGTTTATGAACAATTACTCATCGCAGCTGAACAGTACAAGCATTTTTCGTATAACTTTATGTAAGTTGAGTGTATGTATGGCTTGTGAACAATGGTCCTTATGAAATGTTTCAATAAGCTTAAATATTATATCAAACCGTTCCATGAGCAACGGGTCCTTTTCTATCCATGTACAATATCATGTATTAATTCACCAAACAGCAGGATCGATCTTATTTCTGCTTCTAGGAAGGCTACTAAGATATTGGAATGCTTGATAATTATATTTTCTATGTTAATAGCCCTATTTAAAATTCGTATTTTCCGCAGAAGAATTCCATTCTGTTGTTGCTGATGAGTAATTTGTCGTCTGGTAAAATTGAATCTGTATTTTAAGTATTCATATTTTCATCTATTAATATATCCAAAGAAACTATATCCTCACTCACGGTATCCCATCGTGATTTATTTACATTGTATAATTTCATCATCGACTCCATGGTAAAGTTAGACTATGTATGATATATCTATCTATAATATCTAAACCGACATTATAGTTTATAAACTGCATACAATTTACGGCTGCGTTTTCATTGTTTGTGTAGATATGTTTATATTTATCTGTGTATTAGATAACATATCTCGAGCCCCAGCTGCAGGCGACATCTGCTCTAACGTCGTTTATTTACTAAATCATATTTCGCGCGCTATTACTATTTCGATTGTTATTTAACGTTACGTCGACGACGACTTTAGTTCCGCTCTAACTCACTGCTAGCGCTATTATCTACTTAAGTTCCGCTCTAACACGCCGGAGCGTTAGTGTCTTATCTAGGTCATATCTCAACCGCCAGTGCTAGTGTCTCGAGTCCGGTGCAGGCGACAACTGCTTTGACGTCATATGGCCTTCAACTGAGTTAACAGCGGTCCTAATAAAATACGAAATTTGGATTGGTAAATTCTATGCTAACATCGGACTTACATAAAATATATATATATTTGGATTTAACATTCACCTCTGACATTACATGGGACCTTGAACTGTGCTAACATCGGACCTACATAAAACATATGATTTAAATCAGCGGTAGGTGACAACTGCTATGACATCACATGGGGCCTTGAGATGTGCTTCCACCCGACCAGGACTCTACATCTAAACCGTCTCAAGGCCCCCCGCCCGTGACGTCATACACGAGACAGGCTGAGGCGGCCCGGGTGCCTGGACCCCCGCGCCGGCGCTATGACCTTGAACTGTGCTTGAATCCCACTGATCTCTTTATAACTGGATAGAGGACCCCATTTATTGGAATTGGTAAAATTTGAAACATAAACTAGCGCCACTAAATTAATGGTAGAACTAAATAAAATGTAACTGCGCATGCGAAGAGGTAAGTGTAAGTTAGGATAAAACCACGTTTTAAACCGACGCAGTAGACGTGTTCTGGTTTTGTATTTTGAACGCTGATATCTATATATAAACGCTGATCTGTATATAAATTTCTGATTGTGTTGCGAAAATGACCGTTATTTTGGTTATCTGACTTGAGTAAAATAAACAATCCTATCATCATGATTATAGTCGCGCAAGCATACAATGGTTTTATTTAGTTCCCAGCCGCTCATTCTCAGACACTAGAATATACTTCAATATTGAACACTTGATTGCATTTTACGCCATAAGGATCCCCTATCCAGTTATATAGAGATCAGTGTTGAATCCCCATATATTATTACTAATGGGCAATTAACACACAAAACCTTTAGAGAATTTAATTCTGAACTTTTATGTTTCTTGTGTTCGCATGGAATGCAAACACATTCACCATCAAACACATTCAAATGGTAAATATATTCTTAATGAGCCGGTTGAGAGCGGTTATGGCCCTTACGACTTTGTCAGCGGCTCTCCTTGCTAAAAAAGCTCACTTTCCGGTCAACCGTGATACCGAGGTAATTCGGGCGGCTGGTAATTTATAATAATAATTACTTACTATTAATAATTAAATTAATACTTACTTACTATTAAATTATTACTTACTATTAATTCATAAATTAAATTGCTTTTAATATTGCAGTCTATACTTGTATATTGCTACCAAAAACTTAACGCATTAATATTTTTTATATTGATGTTTTACTTTTATCAGTCAAAAACAAAAAGGAAAGAGTAATTACAAAAAATGTAAATAAGAATTATAGATTTCAGAACAACTACTTAAAAATGTCCAATAATGTTATTATAACAAAATTATCCTAAAACAATTTGGTTCTTGTTTTTGTTCTCGGAGCACGAGTGATAGCGTCTCGGTCTTTCATCCGGAGGTCCCGAATTCGAATCCCAGTCAGGCATGGTATTTTCACACGCTACTTGTCTTTTATTCATCCTCTGAAGCAATACCTAACAACTGTGGTCCCGGAGGTAAAAAAAAAATTATCGATATATTTATCTATTCGATGGTAACAATTGAAGATCGAAACATTACGTTTACATTCTCTTAGGTCGCCGTTATTCATTTGTTGGTTAAGATATTATTTTTTTCAGTAAATGGTTTGTTTGTTTTCAACATGCATAGCACGAGTGATTTGTGTAGATTATGTGCGTCATCAATTAGCAGCAACAGTATCGATTTATTTTCAGAAGAAAATACGTACTTGAAAAAAATAAGGACTTATTTTAAACTGGAAGTATGTGATGTTAGCATTATTTTATAAACAACTTATTATTATAACCTGCTAATTGCATATTTTTCTGTTTGAATATTGTATTATGCACATTGTCTTTTTTCTTCTTAAATACCTTACGTAGATTGTAAAATATGTAATTTTGGGTATAACCATGCGTGGATCTTAACCTACACTATGAGAACGGATTTTCATATTGTAATATAATTCGTTCTTGTTAACTGCATACGCTAATGGCACAGAAGGAAATTTATTGCAATAGTACAGCCTTTAAACTAATTTTTGAAGAAAACTAGTATGAATAATCTCTGTTCTGTTGAGTTATGTTCATGATAAAGCGCATACAGAACAGCACAAATATTGTTACAGTACAGTAAACTAGTTTCTTCAGAATATAAATCTTGAACCCCTTCCTGATGATTATGAAAGAAAAATACTTTAGTGTCAGATAGAGAAAAAACATCCTTTCAACCTAGATACCAAAAGCTGGCTTATTTCTTTGACAAATTCAAATCCCAAACAAGATCATTAAATTCATGTTGGGTTATCAGATGAGGTTCATGGGAAGAGAATTCTGTTTCAAAAGTAGCATCATTTTGGAACTCCAGGGGTTACTTCATATTCTTATTTACTTTCTTAAGTTAGATGTTTTGGAGGATGCAGTATAGATAAGTCCTCGCCACAATTCAGTGGTTTTAAACCAAACAGTAAATTTGGGTTCCAGTATGAGTTGGGATTTTCTAGTTATTCCTTTTATGTTTTTAATACAGAAATAAGCTCCACAAGTGATACATGCCACAGCAATGGTTTGGCAAAACTCATGTACAGATTATCCCTAGCCCAATCTGTCAAATGTTTCACATAGGATAAATGGCAGTTGTGAGGGATCCAGTTTTTATCTTAATTTCCAATTTTACAATCAATATATAATTAACATTTTTTAACAAGTAGTCAAAACTTTGATGAAGATCATTTACGCACTTCCTTGGCATATTTATTCAATAACACAACACACTTGACACAATAACTATAAATAAAAAAAAAACAGAATGAAACTACAGTACGTACATATACTGTGAATGTTTAAAAATTACTGGTGTATTAATTGCATGACTGCTTTGTGCTGTCATGCCAAAATCTACAGTAAAGGAATCATTATGCATATACAAATATTGTCTTCATAATGTTATGTTTGTATCCTACATTATATTAGATATCTTTTTTTGTAGATAAGTTATCCCTAAAAAAATATTGATAATTTCACAAAAGTTATACTTCAAAAATATTATCATACAAAACTGTAGTGATGGAAAATTCTGATTGCATTTTTTGAATTCAGCATAAAAAATTATAGTAGAAACAAAACACGATAAAACTTTCATGGGCCAGTAACTTTTTAATGTAATTGAATGCAAATTCATCTGTGTAATTAAAAATATTATAGCAGAAGATCTTTTCAATTCTATAATACAGTTACTTCCTCAGTGGTGTTGTACTGTTTTAATTTAATACTGCTTTATTGATGATGTTTAACTGGGAAACCATTTAACATGAGATCATCTAGTATATTTTACCTGTGATGTGTTCATATTTTAGTATATTATTGTTAGATTAACTGCATGTAAATTGTTGAACTTTACTTAGTATCCAATATAGTATTTAGTGCAATCAGTATAATTTAATCTATATACTTAATTTGGTATTAATGGATGGAATTCTTACAATATTTTAAACAAAGTTTTTGATGTCCCTCTTACAAATGTAACTAATAAATCTTTCACCAGTTTCCTAGGTCTCCTTAAGACTTTTGTTATTCCCTTCTTTATGAAAGGGTCAGCACTTGATTTACAAAATTATTGGTACATTCTGTTATTGTCCGTGTTTTCTTAAGTATTTGAAAAAATTAAGAAAAACTGATAAAACATTTTATATGATCCCTTTCTATGATCAGCAAATCATTCAGTTTACGTACTGAATGAATAAATTTCATTTCATACTGATGAATAAACTTACTACAGCATCAGAGGAAATGTTCACAATTAGATATATGCTACCAACCATAAGCACATAATTGAAATTTAATCTTTTGATAAGAATACATAAAGAAATATAAAATGTAGATCCTCATTTTAAGATGAACGCGAATTGCTGCATATAATTCACTTATATAAAGTATAAAATGCAGTTATATAAATCCATATATTGCAAAACATCTTGGTGTTTTATTAGATGACATACTTTTCATATGAACAATTACTTAATATTAGAACAATTTTTTCTCATATTCTTTTTTAAGTTTATTAATTGAAACAACAGGTGCACATTCAAACATTTGGTTTATTTAAATCAAATATATAAAAAAATATATAAAATAAAATTTAAATTTGGTTTATTTAAGGATATTTAAATCCTTTTTTAATAATAGCTATACAAGTGCTATAAAACCAAGCAGATCTGATAATATATCAGTATATTTGAAATAATAATAATCTGTCTCAAAAAAGGGAAATTTCAAATCATTTTGCTCCTCAGTGTCACACAATTTATGACAGCACTTGTTATAATTCGTAAGTATTGGAAGGGACGTTTTGTATATCTATATATTTCATGTACCATGCTTTCTTATTTATTGTGTACACTTATCTTGATATCGCAATATATTTTAGTATTCAATAGGCTATGTATTTATATTATATTTTATTTATATATTTGTGTTTTTATTTTTGATTTCAGCTGTATGATGGTGATAAAATTCCATTAAAGATATGTGGTAACTGTGCTTTTGAACTGGAAAATATTGATAACTTTCAAGAACGTTGCATACAGACCCAAAAAACCTTTGAAGCAACGTTGAATAAATGTCATTATAAAATATTATGTGAAGCAGAGCCTTTATCAACCACTGATGTAAGTTATTAAATACTAATAAAGTTTTTATGTTCAATAATTTATGAATACCTCCTAGTTAACCGTAGATATGGTGATCCTTTATTTCGGCGATGACAGACTGTATTTTGCGTGAATTGTGTTAATATTCTTTTTTTTTAATCTAATCTTCTCTCTTGAAAATAACTGGGTTTTATTAAAATTCATTTTAGTTGAAGTGTGTAGTGAAAAGCAGTGTCTGCCTTTCATCTGGAAAGTCTTCGATTTGAATCCCAGTCAAACTTTGTATTTTTCATACACTACAAAATTCATCCATATTTTAAAGAAACTGTAATATATCATAAGTTTACTGTTGCTTTGAAAATAAATAAATAAAGCTTGTTTAGAAAGACTGTGCAATGGCTTAAACAGTCAGCAGTTTTTCAGCTGTGTGATAACTTGTAAAATTTTATTATCGAAAACTGTTGACATTTAAAAGAAAGAACAGAATGTGTGCTCTTGATGGATACAAAACAAAAACAACAAAAAAAATATTAATTAGTGATGAAAATATTAATTACTGTAAACAGGTATGTAACTGTGAAATTTTTGACAGTGCCATTTAAGAAGCAAACTTCCAGAAAC
Source organism: Lycorma delicatula (assembly GCF_047948215.1). Taxonomy (NCBI): domain Eukaryota; kingdom Metazoa; phylum Arthropoda; class Insecta; order Hemiptera; family Fulgoridae; genus Lycorma; species Lycorma delicatula. The sequence goes on along the minus strand of NC_134464.1, from coordinate 71,193,342 downwards.
TGAGAGGTCACAGTTCTAGGGTTATTAAATTGAGTTTTTACTCTATGGGTGTATTTCTTTTTTTAGATTTTAGTTTTGCATGTGTGTTAAAGAAATGAATTGATTTATTGGTATCGTCAGTACACTCCATGTATATCAATTTTCAATAACACTCTGTAACATAAAGAAAAATTATTAAATATATTTTGTCATCCCTAAAATAACTCAAAAATATAGAAAATATTAAATATGAAACAGTAATGGTGCTCGTATAATTGTGTTTGTTAAATTTGCTTTGTTGTGGTTAATGTCTTTTTGTAATCTGTTGTTAACAGAACAGTACAGAACTACAACATTCAAATTTTACCTACAGTTCATAAAAACCAATCCTGGACAGAATGAAACCTACACTAAATTTGACAGAAAAACAACATGATAACACAACATATTAAATATATTATTTAATTACACATGTAATTGGTTTTTTAACCACCTTTTTAAGATAGACACCATTAATAATATTACTGATACTCTATTGAATAAGAACTAAGCTCAATTGAAAAGAGAGACCCATTAACATTTAGTAATTTTAAAGTGTTATCATTGTTTTATCAAGCTGCTCAACAAGTGTTAATGTAAAAAAAATTTAAAAAGTAGCAACTGTGGAAACAAAATATTTTTCAGTTCAAGAGAGTCTTGGATGTCTTAACTCTTTTATTTTATAATTATTCTTATTTTGGTAAATATCATTTCTTAGCTTTTATTTTATTACTTTTATGAATTGCAGGTTTTTCTCATTTTCTGCATTTTTTAGATGAGTTTTTCATATGAGCTTTGTTTTTCTGTGGTCAATTTTAAGTAAGAGCGAATCTGAAAATATTTTATTTTACATGCTTTAAGTTTATTAAATTATCAAAGATTTATTATATAATACGATTCGATGAAATAATTTTGTTTTTTTGTGAATTAATTTTTGTTTTCATTACAGGAAAATGGCAAAGGAGTTAATAATGTTGAACCTCCTTCACAACAACAATTGATGGTTGTAAACAGTCAACCAACACTGAAACTTCAGAATCAGAGTACGATTGTAAATAATAATCAGCCACTTGGGCTGATGGTTCAGAATCAAGATTTGAATATAAGTAGGCAACAACTGGGAATGACTTTTCAAAATCAAAGTACAGTTTCTAATAACCAGCACCAAATTATATTAATGAATAACCAGAATCAGCCAGTAAACAATCAGTGGGTTTTATTAAATAACCAAATAGGACTACCTTGCCAAAATCAGAGTACAAATTTAAATGTCCATGTGCAAAATATATCTGTTAATGATGCTCAGATGAATAACAGTCAAAATCAATTTATTTCATTAAATAATCAACCTGAATTATTAAAGAATAATTATGTGAGCATAATCAAGGAGGCTCAGAACTCACCAAATGATCGAAATGATGATTATAATTCAGAAGATGAAAATGTAAATGATTGGCAGTCTCTTGCAGAAATTCCTGATTGTAAAGAGTCATTAATTGATGGTAAAAAATCAATAAACATTAAAGATGAATTGGGTAATATAGGGATAGCAGAATCAATTAATGATGAAGATCTCTCAAAAATGACAGTAGAGTTAGTGAAGGTAATTAAATATTTCTATTACTTAAAAGAGTAGTGTACCTGTTTTTATCTTGTAATTTAATTATCCTGTTATTTAGTGAACAGAATTAAAAATAATTTATTACTTAAAATGTCTATTGCTACACGAATTGATCTGTAGACAAAATGGATCCTTCTTGTTTATTATGTGCACAATATATTATGGTTTTTTATTCCATTTACTTTGAAGAATGTAAATCAAATCATGAATATTTTTATCATAATACAGCACTCATATAGGCCAAATTTTTATTATGTTACAATTTGTTTGTGGTTTATATGTTTTACCACAATTTTTAAATTTTAATGAAGAAAGTGAATATTTCTCAATCAGATTAGTGATTTTTATTTTTTCATTACTTATTTAATTTTCTAACGTGATATTTTTTTATTTATTTGTAAATTGGGTGCACTCTTTTAAACTGAATGATACTTATTATTATAATGCATCCAGATATAGGTATTTAAAATTAAATCTAGTATGAATGAAAATGAGTCTGCTTTGGTGTATTCATAACAAAAGTTATATCTGGATTTGCTTTTTGTAAAAGTAAGTTCATCCTTCTCTATTGCATGGTATCCAATTTTTCTTGTTTACTTTATAACGATTACTGACCTTTTCTGATTTTTAGGCCATGTAAATATTTTTGCCTATTATTGTTAGTACGTGAGCTATTTATAAATTATTGTCAATGTATATAATGCATATAACTACTTTTTTAAAACATTCTGACAATATATTATATATATGTATGATTTATTCTTGGATTTATAAAAACATAAAAAATTCATTTAATGTTGTCAGATGTATATCAAATAGCTGCAGTAATATTTTACATTAATAATTCTGTAGAAAACTGCACATTTTGTAAATAATTTTTTATTAATGCAACCAAATATATCAGATCTGTTTCAGTTATACAGAAAAACGTTTTAAACCCAAATAAAGTTAGTACTGTTTTGTTGTTGCATTAGAATACTTTCTGTTGGTGAGAAACATATGAATGTCACTACATAATTTTTCATGTAGTTTGTCACTATGTAATTTTTCATGTTATTTTAATCTTTTGCATCATTTTTATTCTACTAATGTTTTTCAGTAGTAAAATGTATTGTTTAATTTATTTTTAAATAGTTATTTCATATTTATTACTTTACAGTTTATGATAGATTTAAGTAAACTCTGATAATCAATACTATTATGAAAGCGGTAAGTTTTTAGTGAGCTGAAAGATTATTGAACCACTTTCATTACTTAAAAGCCAACTTTTACCCAAATGTTTACATTCAGTATAATTGTTACATCACTTCCTTTTATCTCATAGATTTCATTCTCTTTGGCACCCCTTTGTGGAAGTAAATAAAATGGACAAGGATAAATTGGGATTATTAAAGGTAACTGGATGCAGTTTCACTGATTGCTGTTGGTAATTACCAACAGTAGTTAACAACCCTTAAAATAAAAAAAAAGTATTAGAAGTAAATGTGTATAAACAAGTAATAAAAATTATTTTGTTAAAAAAATTATTATCCATGGCTCAACAAACTTTGTGATCTGTTTCTTGAGTGCTCAAGTTTGCTTGAGATTGCGTTCTCTCATTTGTTGAAACAGTTGAAATATTGGAATATTCTAACAATTATTACATAAAACATATTCCATTCTACCTTCAGGACGAAGTGAATTTCAGCATATTGTAGTAGTTTTGGATTTTTCAGTTAAAAATGTTGAAAATTTAAATTACAGGATGGACAGGAAGCCCCTTTACGCTAGTAATTATTAGGATAGGTGAAGCTTGTCTTTTATCGATTCAAAACTTCTGTGATCTAGAAACCTGGTTCCACCATGTTCAAAGTTCAGTTGTATGCACCTCTATGTCTGGTTGTTCATATACAACAGTATATCAGTTGTGATCATTTCAAATGCTGACTGAACAGCATCTTGGAGCTGCTCGTTGTTGATGTATCAGCATTTACAGATCTCTTCTTTTACATAAGTCAAAAGTGCATTGTCAGGTGTGGTGAGGTCAGTGCTTCTTGCTGGGCAAGGCAATGGAGCTGCTAACTCTTCTGACCCATGTCTGATCCAGTGATTTGAAAAATTTGTTGAGGCATGTGTGGGCATTCATAACAAAATGCGCTGGAGTAATGTGTAGTAATATAATGTATAATATGTCTTGCTGAAAAGTAATGATGTCAGTATCCCATTTGTCATTAATTCTGGTAGCAACCTCTTGTCGATCATTCTCAGAAAACTGTGTTAATTAACTGCGCCATCAAAAATATAAGGACTAAGATGTTCAGCTGTCATCCCAGCCCAGCCCAAATCATAACATGAAGCAGATGGTGTTCGATTTCCTGAAAAAAGTGACGATTGTCGTTCGCCCAGAAAAAACATTTTAGTTATGAGAGTTTGAATTAATCACACACTTGCCTAAGAACGTTCTTTTTATTGTTTTCTCTTGGAAAGCGTTGAAGCAATAAGTGACATGCATAAATATATCAGTCCAATTCACTGACACCCAGCTCATCAACTGTGGCTGGACGAAAACTAACTTTCAAGTCCCTCCACATATGGTCTCACATTGTTGATCTTGGAATGCCTAATTGCAGAATGTTTACGTATTGATTTCATTTGTGATCATTGAATCGATCCACAGCAGCACACATCTCAGCTCGAGTGCTTGGCCTGCCACTGCGTTGGGCATCAAGAACACTTCCTATTGTAGAAGCCTTCTTCTCTCATGTCAGTAACGTTTGCCGTGATGGGGACAATTTCTCAAAATGCACAAAAAAGTCATTCATAATTTTCTCTAATGTTATACTAATGTGTGGATATTCGTTGACCTAAATACAAGCTAACAAACACCCTTTGACAATAAACACTCGTATCTGCTATCATTCAATACTTGACTATGGGTAAGGTCATCTCACCACAATTGAACACACCGACCGGATGATCCTCATCACAGCTTATCTTCTTCACCTTTTCCAACAACATTGAGCAATATCAGTGGCGAGGATTGGCAGCAGTATATCCTGATTAAACTGGATTTATTACAGTGTAAAGAGAATTCCCACCTACTTAATACAATATAAAAAATGTTTTTTCTAAAAAAAAAAAAAAATTTTTTTTCTAAAGATGTCAGTGAGAAACTTAATAGTGAAAAGTAAATTCATTTGCATTTTTCTTCCTTGGACTATATCAATTAAACAAAAGATGATGATGATGATGATTTTTTCATTTTTTTTTTTTTTTTGTTAAGGAATTTTTGCTTCCAGGATTAAGAAAAGACTCAATTAGTCTGGCTTCTTTTTGGCCCCACATTTATTGAAAATATGAATGCCTCATAACCAGCACAGAATTAACTGTGATGAAAATTAATATTTGCTTACATGTATTCTGATAAAATTTAGCTTTTTGTTTATTGATAGATTGTTTATTGAATTTAACTTCCCTATCTGTGTTTTATTTACCAGGAATATGATTTTAATAAAACTGACAAAGAAGTTCAATTTCAACTGAATGAAATTTGTTCTATATTTTAGTAAAATATTTACATTTGCCCCCTTCCCTGTTATTATGAATTATTTTTTTGAATTAACATAAATGTATATGTTGTTGGATTGGAAAGTTTTAAGACAAGGCTTCTAATTTCAAAATGGCAATATTTACAGGCTATTGTGATAAAATTCCTTCAAAGTAGTCCCCTTCTGACTGAATACACCAATTCCAATGGTGTTTCCACTTTTGGAAGCATTCCTAGAAATTTTCTTAAAAATGTTAAGAAGCCTCTCCGTATTTGTCTGGATATCTTCAGTTGAATCAAATTTGTTTCCTTTCAGTGAAAATTTCAATATAGGAAACAGGTAGAAGTTGGCAGGGGAATAATAGATGGGTTGAAGAAGCACAAGAATTTGACCAATTATTCCGTGATCAAGAATGCTACACAATGAGCTGGTGTGTTGTCATTTTGGAAGACCTAATTCTTATCTCACCAGAATACAGGCTTTTTCCTCCGCACATTTTCATGCAGATGCTGAGGCAACATTTTATAGTATTTCTGGTTGACTGTCTGCTCCCTAGGGACAAATTTGTTTCCACAACATCCGTAGAATCGAAGAAAACCACCAACATTGTCTTCACATTCGACCAACTTTGTCGCGCCATTTGGTTGTGGTGAACTTTTGGACGCTTCCATTGCGATGATTGTGCCTTTGTAAACTCATGATTTGTTACCTGCAGTTACCCTATTTAATAAATCTGGGTCAGTTTCGGCCTGATTAATCAGTTTTTGGGATACTTCAAGTTAGTATTGTTTCTGCTGGTCTGACAACAATTTCAGAATGAATTTGACAGACACTCGACACATGTTCAACTTCAGTGGAAATTGACTGAACTACAAAGAAACATAAATTCAGTTCATCTGCCATCTCCCTAATTGTAAGTCTGAAGCTATCTTTAAATCTGCTGAACCAGATAAAAACATTTTATCAGCTCAGAATTTGTTTCTGAAAGCTGTGTTTAAAAGTTCATAAATCTCTGAAGCTGATTTCCTGTTTTCAAACAAAATTTGACACAAACTGGTTGTTTAGTTTTTCATCCATTTTGTGAAATCAATAATCTGATAACAGAAACATTTCTTCATTCACCAGGATCCCACTCTCTACTGAACAAAGATATTGCGGTGATGTTTTAAGGAAATTTCCAGGGCAAAGCAATTTTCCCTGTATACACCCACAGATGTCTTCTTTCGCCCTCCTATTGAGTAGAAGTGGCACCTGTCTTAAAACTTTCCAATCATACCTCATATAATATAAAAAACATTATAAGTACAGAATTAGAATGTATGAAATTTGCACATATTGTAATGATTTTTGTAAATTGAAGTGGGATCTGACTTTCCTTTATCGCAAAACAATTTTCTTGTTTTGTGATTTACTTAATAAGTAAATTTTCACAGTAAATTTATAAAGATTTTCAAGTAAGAAATTAATTAAATTAAATTGTTTGTAGAAACAGGTAAAACAGTTTTTTTCCAATCTTAAAACAGCTAAAAACAATTTACAAAAACTAATTTAAAATCCAAAAAATTGCCAATTTCATTGCAAGCAGTCATCATCATATATATATATATATAAAACAACAATATAATCACCAAACGCAGTAACAGAACCTAAAAACTAATACCAAAACCTTACTTTTGCAGGATCCCGCATCATAAGTCGGTGCAAAATTCCAAAATTACTTCAAACAAAAACAAAAAAAGATAAAAACTAAAAATTTAGCAATATAAGCTATAATAACCACAATACTTGAACAATGTAATTCAATGCCAGTTGGAATGATAATAAAAAAATATAACGGATACTAAATTAAGCATAATACCTCAAAATATGAGGTTTTATTGTTAGTCACAATGTATATAAGGTGTGGATAGATTGTTGTTTTAGGTAATTTGGTACAGTGGTCAGTACGTTGATGAAGTTTTTGAATTTTGACAAGGTTTTAAATATACATATATATATAATATACTTTTAAAAAAAAAAAAACTAAAAATGAATTTATAATTTTTTTTTAATAGCAGTTCTTCGGTATTTGCTGATGATAATCAACTGTTATTGTTATGTAGAAATACACAGTTATCTAGTTTTAGATTTTAAATAGTTTTCTCACTACTTTTTGTATAAAATTCACAGTTTTTTACCATAATTGTAGCATAACTTCGTAAACAGATAAGTTGATTACTTCTATCAGTTTATAAAATAGCATCACTGTCCTTATGATAATGATGGATAAAAAATAACTGCATAAAAAACCTGATTATTGAACCACCCATGTTGAATAAAAAAAAATTATTTATTATTAAGTGTATTTATAATTTATGTCTATTAATAATTTATGTATTTTTTTATTTTCATTTCTTAATGTGAAGAAAGTAAAGAAAGAAAAATTGGATGTATGTGAAGAATTATTGAATATAAGTAATGAAAGATCAGATCCTACAATTCATACACTTATTCAGTCTCAGGAAGAATTAATTGTTGGTCCTCAGATGGATGATGTTTTATTAAAAGCTTTTAATGAAAATGACAATTTTGTAAAAAATAATAATAGTAATAATGTTGATATCTATAATAATATCAATAAGATTACAGAATTAATAAAAGGTAATGAAAAATTATTGGGAATTCTTAATAGCAGGAAAGAACTGAAACATGAAGATTCGATAAAAGGTAGTGAAAAATTGTTGGAAATTCTTAATTCCAGGAAAGAACTGAAAGATCTTAGTAAATCGCCAGAAATTCAGATTATTAGTGATGTAAAAAAACCAAAAAATACAGTTATTCCATATTTGATGTCGAACCAAAAAAATCCTACCATTACCACATACGGTTTTAAAGAAATTTTGTCCGATGGAAGTAGATCTTCTCAAAGATTTATACTGCCAAAATTAAATCCAACAACAAAAACTATGGAAGTACATTCATCTGGGAATAAATTTGTTCCTTCTATTATTAGAAAGCCATCTACTTCTAATTTTTCTACTGGGGTCAGTAACAATACTGTTGCTATTAGCGATGCAGTTTCTGGCGAAACTTTATTGAAGTCATTATTAGTGAATAATACACATCTACTTGTACCAGCTTCCTTTGGCAACTTAAATTCAAAAAAATATATTACTGTTGCACCAGAAAGTAATTCAGTACTAAAAAGTTCTGTTTTGGGAAAAGAGCAACGGACGTAAGTATAATTTTTTAAGTGATAATATTTTAATAGTTATAATATTTTAAAAGTTACAATTTGCCGAATTTGAACTGTTCAGTCATTTTTAATTTTTGAATGGCTTTTCAATATGTTGGAGTTAATTTAAATTTCATTGTATTTTACTTTTGTTAATTAATCTAATTAGTCATCAGGGCCCTGTATCCTTGAAAAGCATATAATGATTCCCTTCCCAAACCAAGAAAATAAATTTTGGAAACTGGTCATATTATAAACAGTTTTCTTATCAGCATCATCAGTGAAAATATTGTTAATATATAGACTTATGCTGACAGTTATTGCTATTATATGTTTTAAATCTCCATGTCTTTAACCTCCCATCTTGACTCTTGGATATGTATGTGTAGTCTTATTACTTTGTATTATATATTGAATTAGTTAGTTTATTTCACATTAGATGAACCATCATCATAATTGTTTTACTAATAACTACCGGGCGATGATAACGCCCAGGCCTTTTTCGCCCACAAACAAAAAAAAAAAAAATCATAGTTTAGTATGAAAAGAAAATTTTGTAGCTATAAGTAGCATTATCTCGTTTTAATAATTAGTACCAGGTAGTAGGTAACAATTATTATAGTTTAAAGAATTGTACGAATTTCTTATTAAAAAAAGTGATGTGGTATCGGTCTTCTGAATAGATTACAGTTTATGTAACTTATTTACTTATAATGCTTATTAAACAGTAAACATAGCTATTTTATTTGTGTAACATAATTATAAAGTGGTACCTTAATGTAAGATTTATGAGAGCTAACATGGGGAAAATTTACATTGTGGGGACAGTATACAATGTATTTTATTTTGTATTAATTTAAAGCACACAATTAAATTAATTGCCAAAAAATTTAGCAACTGGTTTTGTTTAGTGGCTGGCAAACTATTTCCGAGATGGTGCCGTTAATTGAAATCCAATTATCAATATATACTCTCAATACAGGCATTTAAATTCAGTTAAAAGTAACTGTTCATTGAATAACTTGATTATTGGGTGGCCAGTTGCTGTAGTGATTAGCATTAATAGGGTTTAATACATGACAAGGACATAGTGTTATTTTTTACATATCGTTTATTCATCTTATACGTCTCATTAAAGTATGTATTATTTTACATCTGTATAGGTCACTATACTGAAATTGAAAAAAAAATTATTTTTAGTTACTTGGAGTTTTGATACAATTTACAATTAATTAAATGTAGGTATGAAAATTAATCCATTTTTTGCATGATCTTACAGGATTAATCACTACAACCGCAAAGTTAAAAGTGTACCTTATAATTTTAAAAAAAAGGGGACTGATGATGATGACCCAGATTATTCACCACATCCACCAACTCGGTATCAGTGTCCTATATGTGATCGAAGATTTTTGAACCTTTCTCAGTTTACACCCCATATGAAAACTCATAATACATAAGTAAGTAGCATTTTTTTAGTATTTTAAGGTTCATTGATTTATGCCTTGACTGTTTCAGGTGTTATAAAATTAACTTGGTCAAAGTTCCCAAATGGCTTATTACTCAGTTTCTTTCTGGAAATTGTGTTTTTAGGAAAAGGTTGGTCAGGTTTGGCTTGATTGGTTGAGGTCTATGTCCAGAGCATAGAGTTGATGACATTGTACACCATGTCCTGTATGTCTGCCCAAACTACAAAGCTGAACATACTAGAATAGTTAGAGAACTTGCAAGAATTAATTCTGATTTAGATTTGCAAGTCAGTTTGAAAACCTAAAGGGAATGGAATGTAGTTGCTGGCTTCCTTTGGTTTTTGGTCCTGCAGAGGATGGTTGAAGGGGTTTGATTCTCTAGTAGATAAAAGTAGCTAGGGGTTTGAGATTTACTTCACCAAGATAGGCATTTTGGCATCTAGCCCTGGTTAGTTGAGCTATTCATTTTCAGGATAGAGGTAGATTGTGTTAGAACTGCAGTGCAAAAGGTTAAAGGCACTGACCTCACTCCTGAAAGCGAACTGATGAGCGAGAGCTACTGTTAGCTTCTTTTTAAAATTTGATAATTAAATTTCTTTGACAAATTAAGAAGTAGATTTGATATCTGCAGGACAAAATTGTCATCATTACAATCAACACTTGTTTAAGAGATAAGAGAATAAAATTTAGATGTTTATAGTAGACTTAAAAAATAAATATTTGATAGTATCTGTTTTGCTTGAAATTTAGTTATGGACAATGGCTATTTTGTGTTCTTTGGTGTTAGGTAGGTGTGGGATCGTGCTTTCACAAAACTGTTAATCAGTTAGTGGAAAGGGCTACAAATAGAGTAGATGAGTAGAATATAGAGATAATATAGAGTAGAATATAGAGATGAGTAGAATATAGAGTAGATGAATGAGATTGGAAAAAGCCTGATACTAACATGACAGTAAAGTTGAGTAAATACATTGATAGAAATGTCTGCCAATGTTTGACAGAAGCCAAAGTGATGGCTGTGATATGTAATCAAATTTATGGGGTCTAAAAGACAACTTCTGGTAAAGCCTATCAGGCTAGGACTGGTGTGGTGACTGGGATAGTCACAAGGCATCTTCCCCTACAGGGATCAGGATATTACAAAACTGAGAGTTATAAAAATTGTTGTTTATTTTAGTTATGACAGGTAATTTGTTATTGTTAAATAACTATGAAAATGAATAATATATTTAATAATAATCAAAACCAGTATTTGAAAAACATTAATCTTTTTCCGTTAGATTGTCACATAGATGTGGCAGCATCTGGCTTCTCAAATACTTGTATTTCATTTGTGTGTTTGCCAGGTATTCTTTACAGCATCATTTTTCAGTAGGTTCAAAACCCGAAGCATATGGTAAAATCAGTTGTGAATTGGCTCAATGGTGCATTGTATACTTGTAGTGGCATCTCCACAAACATTAACATGTTGAATGCTGCCAATTGCAGAAGTGGTCAGAAATTTAGTAATTCAGAATAACAACCATAAACCAGGGGTCTTAGCCTCAGGAAAAATGTATGGTTACTAAAAAAAACTACTACTTTTATGTAGAGCTACCAACATTGAGATGCTAGTAGCAAAATTATCTTCCATCATTACACTTGCTACACCTAAAACTATTCTGAATACACAGGAACAATTGTTTTTCTGTTTTGAGTTTTTCTTTCTGGTCAGCTCTAAATTTTTCAGTAATATTTACCAGCATTAAAAGTTTAAATTGAACATTGTACTGTACATTTAACAAAATAAATGTGTAAATAAGTTCTAATCCTGTAACTTTACTTTCTCTTTAGCAGCATTTCCTTGTATTTTTCAAAAACTGGACAATCTGTTTTAAATTCAACAATATTATTGAACATTCATTTTTTGTTCTATACAACAGTTGTTCTTCCTGTGCCATAAGTTTTATCAGTCAGTTTTTATACTTGTCAGATATTTAAATTATTACATTAGGATTGCTGACCAAATTTTCAGAAAAATTTTTACATGTTAGCCATAATTTCTTCAGTTCCCTTTCTGTGTTTTTTCATGTTATATCAACAGTCTTTAATTGGAAAACAGAATTTACAACTAAATATCCACAAAAAAAAAATATTATGTAAATACTATACATATTTATATTTTACTTTCTTGTGTGCGACAATAAACAGAAAAGTCACTAATTGAGTTGGCAGTGTTGCAAGTTGAGATAAATAAAATTCAAATGTGAAGGTCACACAAAAATCAAAATTTCTTAAAACTGAAATTGTTCAAAATTTCTGAAGCTCACATTTTCTCCTGCATTCTAGAATAGCATTTTGTATATTTACTTTTACAATAATTTTGAATTATAACATTTAGTTTAATGGCCTAAACATAAATTTAAAATTATATTTTTACTACAATTTTATCACTCAGTAGTTCATGTCTAGTACATTTTAAATGTTGGCAATCACTGAGTGTTGCTTTCTCTAAAGAACTAAAATTACGATTTTGAATATTAAGTAATTGTGATGCGTATTCAGAAAATAAATATCGTTTTACTATTAAAAAAGTTAACTGTTGAAAAAAAATACAAATATTCTATTACCATTATAAATTCTACATATTGTCACATGTTCCACAGCTCGATCAGGATATTACGATGTTGACAATTTAGAATGTTTATATAATTACAGTTCATTGGTTTAAAATGTTCATAATTACAACCACACAAATTAATAATAATAACAACAATAATAATAAGTGACAATTAATGAACACAAATAATAATATAGTAATTACAACCACAATAATAATTAAGATAATACTAATAATAGTAGTAAACGATAATAATATTTCATGTCAATAATAACAAACCAAACAATTAATACATAACATAATACATTACATAATAAAAACAGTAAATGACATAAAAACATCATATAATATATAACATAATCAACAAAGAATAACAATAAAAATAATACACATCAAATAGTGGTCAATAGTAAATAATAAATACAGATTACACAAAGACAAAAAAAAAAATTTAATTTTTAATTAAAATTTTTAATTTTAAAAGTTTAAAAATAAACAATCATTCAAAATTTATTCCAGGTATATAAGTAAAAAGAAGACCAGAATTTAAACCATTAACAAAAGAGACCGCTAATTTTAACCCTTTTTAACCTTAAGTCTTATATTAACAAACAATTGTATAAAGTTCACTTGGAAATACCTTTGTTGTCCACCCTAACAATTTATGAATGAAATTTATTGCATTACTTCTTTCACTTATACACTTATAGTTTTAGTGTAACTCACCGATAGTATTTCTTGTTTACTGGAATTACTCATGGTATCATCTTATTTGTATCGAACTTAATTCAAGACTCTCCTTGCTGGATTGGTTCGCAGAACTCTGCAAAACCCACACAGCTCTCAGCCTCTCAGAACTGCCCTTGTGGGACTGATGCCGTAATGTCTCACAGACTGGTTCTAATAGAACTCATTTTTAGCTGGTTTTACTGTGCTATTTATACTGCTAGCCTCTTTACCTGCCGGACCGGACCCAACTTGAAGCTTGAGAATGATAGACAAGCCTGTTTGTTTTCATGGATTCTATAACCAGGCTCGGTAGCTTTTCTTTTTGTAGAAATATTTGTTCATTGTGTCAGCGAGCAGTATAACAAAGGATGATTGTTAAACGGACCTATTCTTTACAAAAAGGGTTCTCCTTTTTGTCCCTTTCTGGATACTTCAATTATTATACTTTCTATTACTTTCATAATAAGTGGTAGGAATCCATTACTCAGGCTCGCCGCTATACCTGTCTTGTTACAATATCGTAAAATATATTTCAGTGTAGTTGTTTACACAATTACAATGCATGATTTTCTAGTATTTCATAATCCTTTTCTAAACAGAGAATTTAAAAACCAGTAATAATTGTTTAGGAAAACTGTAAATTCTATAGATTGATTGTATCTGCATAGTTTTACATTTAGTATGGCAAATTCTTGTTTATTACATTTTCATTAAATGGTCTAAGCAGCTAAAGCATTCAGTGAGTAGTGTTTTCATTGTTTTATTATTAAAACAATAAAAAAATTATTTATGCTATTATAAGACTTTTTTTTTTTTTTTACAGAGGGCGTTAAGGTAAAAAAAATAATTTCATGAAAAAATATGATTTTAAAAAACTATTATGAAGACTGCCATAGATTAAAAATTATATGTTAATTTATTTACGACTTTAAATCATTGACCAATTCTGGAAGTTGAAATACTGGAGTGAGAAGCCCAGCATGTTGACTGGCCAGTTTAATTTTTTTTTTAATTAACTGTTTTACTTCTGAATGTTGTTCACCAATGTTATTTACCTATGGAGAAATATGATATTATGTCTGATCAACTCTGACATTGCAATTTTATTGATCTCTTGGCAGATTTTTTCGAGTTTGCTTTTTATAGAAAAAAAATAATAATTTGCTATATTCTATTGTTTTATATAAAGAAACAAAATTATTTGTTCCCTGAGCGAATTTCCTAATCAAAATTCTGTGATACATTCAGTGAATTTATTTTAGTTAATTATTTGAATAAAATTGCAAATTTCATTTATGTTTGGTAGTTTGGAGAAAAAATTCTAGAAAATTTTAGTTTGGTTGTACTTGTTTTATTGTTAAGTAATCTTTGACTTCCACTCAGGCTTCTGTTACTATATTAGATGCATTGAGGTTATTTTTATAATTTGAAGTCAAGAAAATTAATATCAACCTCTGTTTCTGGTAAGTTGTTAAAATGTGGTTCTGCTCATAAGAAAAGTAAATTCTTTATAACGGTACTAAAAGAAAACAGTGTTTTCTTTTAAAAACTATGTCACTAAAAACAAACAAGTGTTTTCTCTTAGTGAATGAATTAGAAAACAATTTAAAATGTATTTTAATTATTTTTTTTTTTTTTTTTGTAGAAAAAATTATATAGTATTTTACACCATGGTAAATAGATGAGTCTTCGAATAAAGTACCATGAAAACCACATCTGTTACTCAAGATAAATCTTATCAATATTCTAATTTTTATTTAGCATAAATACAGCTAGGTTTTGCAGAAACATTCAGAAGTAAAAGTGTTAAAATATCACATTTTATTGTATAATTTTGCTAGATTTAATGTTCAATTATTAACAGGAATTTCTCTGAAATTTTTTTTGTAATTTCTTATGATCGTATGGCGAATTAAACCTGGATCCAATATTTTTTTTCATTAGACAGCAATTTTTTATATTAGATGAATTTTGTTTGAAAAATGTTTTTGAAGTGAAAAACTGAAAAAAAATAAAACTTATGATGCTACTAGAGCATAATCCATCTCAGAAAGTGAAATAGAATTTCATCACCTCTCAGGGCCTTGTTATTCTTTGCATTTTCAATGGCTACTTGGAGCTTACTTTTAACGAAATCCCTGTCCAGATCATCATCCTCATGGAATGGCACGGGATAAAACTGTTGGCTCAGTTGCTAATCTTTCCCATAAAAAAGGATGTGTGTGAGTGTGTTTGTTGTATATGCTCACATTTTTATTTTAGCTGCTATTAACACAGAGCGAATCAATGGTGGTGCACCGAGAGGCTGTGTGCAGCGCACAAATGATTCATTCACTTAACGACATGTACTTCTTAATACAAATTATTTATCTAAAATTATATTTGTGTTTTGGGGACAAAAAAGGAAAACATTATGGTTAGAGCTTCGTTAAAAAATCACAACTCAAGAAACAGCTAAAAGTGTTTAGGAATTTGAAGGTTTTCATTGTAAAAGTTTGTTGTTAGTACACTAAATTCATGAATCTAATTTAGTTACATTTGGCAAAAACATTTAACAAACTCATGTGTAATGAAACTTAAACCACATAAAAGTTTGTGGCAGGCCATAGGCTCGCTTTTTCCCTAGTGCTTTTTTAAAAGAGATGAAAAGAATTCATTCCAAATACAGAGTGGGCTATGAAAAAGTACCCCCCAAAAATCTACAGTAACCTATCTAAGATTGATATTAAGAACTAACATACCTTCACTAATTTTCAGAGTAAATGTTGAAAATGGTTTCCATCAACAGCTAAACACTTGTGTTCACAGTTTAACAAATGCAGGTACACATGCATCAATTCTGCCAGGATAATACTGTTAATGCAAGTTCTGATATTCTCCTTCTGTTCATAGATTGTGTGTGGGTTGTTCTGATAAACTTGTCCTTTCAATATTTCCCATAAATAAAAGTTACATGTCGACAAGTCAGGTGATTGGGGTGGTCATAAGCTTCTAGTCACTGTTCGCAAAGCTGTAAACAGTTCATGAACATGAGCAAATGAACTCAAAGTCATCCAGAATGGTCAGGTAAACATCTGTGTAAACTGATTTAAAAAAATATTGGACTAATAACATATGTGGCAACCACACACACACACACAAACCCAAACTCAAACATCTATCTTCTGGTCTTGAAAGAGTATCTCGTGTATTAGGTGTGGAGTTTCTGTTAAATGGAGTCATGCCTTGTCTGACATTATAAAATAAACGGGTCCAATCTACCTCTATAACCATATTCAACAACCAGCAGCAAAAAGCCAGACCTTTTTCCTTGACTGGTTTTTCAGTTGTTGCCCAATTATATGTGGTATGGTGTCAACTTCAAACTGTTTAGGACAGATCTGCAGGTTGTTATACTCACCCCGACCTGTTGTGATAGTTTTCTGGTAGACTTCAGAGGATTATGAAGCATCACTTCGGAAACGTGGCACAAAGCTCAGAAGTGTGAACTGATGGCACACTGTCCTTTGGGACATTTGCAACTGATCCCATTTGGTGCCATTTATTCACCAATTGTTGAATATTATGTTTAGCTGGGACATGACGATTAGGAAACATTTTACGAAATAACTTCTGGGTTTCCTTCAAAGAACTGGTTTTTATGTACGTCTACAATAAAACTCACTCTGGTATCGAATACATCGTTAATGTACGCACAGTACAACACATCTCACCTTCTCGATCTCAGCAGACAACTGATGGTCAGAACATGGAATCAAGGGGAGGAAGAGATGATCACATGACTCAAGTGAGGGAAGTTCTTATGTAGGAATGTAAGATGTTCTTGAGTAGGAATATCCCCTTCTAATTTTTCATGCCCATCTCCTGTGCATAAACTTATGATGTTAATTTTCTATTCAAAATTACATATTCTGGCGGGGGATACTTTTTCATGACCCACCTGTATAATTCTCAGTACTATTTTCTTCTTAACATATTTTAAAATGAAAATCCTTTAATTAATTCCCAAAACCTCTTGGAATCCTTAATATTATAAAAGTGCTCTCTAATTTGTTGCTAGTACGACTTTTGTTTTTGGTTTAAACATGAAGTAGCCCAAACATCTACTCCTTTACTCTGGTATTTCCTTGATCCTTATCAAGCTTTATATCTGCTACCCTCTAAAATGTTAACACAAGATATAAACAGCTTCATTTACATCTTCAGGTAGACCTCCGGGTTGGTCTAGTGGTGAACTCGTCATTACAAATCAGCTGATTTCAAAGTCAAGAGTTCTAAGGTTCAAATCCTAGTAAAAGTAGTTATGGATTTGGGTTTCCAAATCCTAGTAAATTTGGATACTAGATCGTGGATACCAGTGTTCTTTGGTGGTTGGATTTCAATTAACCACACATCTCAGGAATGATCAACCTGAGACTGTACACGACTATACTTCATTTACATTCATACATTTTAACCCCATTTATCCTCTGAAGTAATACTTACAGTAGTTCTGGAGGCTAAACAGAAAAAGAGAGAGGTAGATCAATTAGCAAAGACAGGTATGCAAGCATTGTTCAATCAGGTTGCAAAAACATTTTTAGTGTTTTTAGGTCATTTTAACTTTAGCAATAAGAAAGGACATGGACATTATTGTTCACATCATTAGATTTTAAAGTCAATTCCAGTGGTAAGTTCAGAGAAATTTTAAAAATCACCTTAAAATCATTAACAACCTGTATGGCATGATGTGGGATCTAATTGTAATCTAAAGTGGATGAACCCATCTCACCAATAAAAGTAAACTTCCTTTACTGATTTTCCTCACTCAACCATTCAGGATAATCATATTAAAATACTTTAACATATCTATCGATCTATTCCCTTTATTATTAGTAAAAGGATTAATAAAAGGTAGAATGTCAATATTTATTTAAATTATAACACAAACCTGCAAAATTTGGGTTGTGGAATGTCTTTTAACTTTTGATAATTGATTCTTATGTATTTTTACCACTGAATCTGAAAGTAACCCTCATTATTTTCCATTACGTCAGGAGTTTTTGCAATCACAAATTTCAAAATTTGTAAAAAGTTGAAAAATTGCGAAAATGTGATATTATAAAATTAGACATAAAATGTGTTTTTTTTTTTTTTTTAATGATAAATTATATATTAACTTTTTTTACTATGCATTCTTATAACTAAACAGTTGAGTGGTCTGAAGAGGAGGGCAGAGGAGTCATTAATCCCGTAATTTATAATTAAAATTGCTACAAAATAAGCCTAATTTCTATTATAGTGCATTTTTTTAATTTAACATAGAAACATAGAAAATCATGTTGCAAGTGTAATTTTTTAAATTATTTAAACTTACTGTTTTTTGATAGTACAAAATTTGTTCTCTCAAAATATTTAAAAATAACTTCTGTAAATGGTTTTTTAAAAAGCTAAATAAAAATGTGACTATGAAGACAGTCTCTATTAATCAAATAAAATATTTATATAAAATCTAATAAAGTAGTCACTCTACTTTTCAGACTTCTTTTTATAAACTGAAATTGATAAATTTCAAAACATTATGAAAGAAAATGAACATCATTAATTAATTTGTTTTCTCTTGCTCAAATTATTACATAGTGTGAAACTCATGTTTATATTATTGTTACCTTCTTGCAGGCGAGTGTTTACAGCTGTAACAGCCTGTCACATTCCAGCTGCCAAACTCTTCTATCCTGCTAATTTTCCTCCTTCAAATTCCTTCTCTCTATTATTGCCTCCATCACTCCAAGACATCCACTGCTTTGGAGGTTGTCCATGTTTCCTCCACTCTCCTGGAGTCCATTCCAACATCCTCCTAGGCCATTTATACTCCATTCTCTGAATATGTCCATACCATTGTAATCTTCTGATCTTCTCATCTCTCGTGCACCACATTCTAGAAACTTCACAACTCCTGCGCAGCATATCTCCACAGCGAACAACTTTCCCTCATCTCTTTTTCTAATTTTCCAAGCTTCTGACCCGTACAATAATATGATCATTATTATTATTATACACATAAAAATATAATATTAAACATCTACATCTCAAAAATCAATCCCGTTTTTATGGAGTGGTGTTGTGGCAGTATCACCCAAAAACATTAGCATCCTGGTTGCAACAGGTTAAAAAATGTGGGTGTACTTCTTTTTATACTTATGCATGTTGAAGATTAAGAAGGCTTAAGATAAATATTACTGATAAATTTACTTCTGTCAGATCTAAGCATGACTATTATCTATCATGGTTATTAACTATTTTAAATACGACCATAAAAATTCCTGTTTTTATCAGAATCAACTGAAAACATAAAATATTTATAGTTTTATTAATTTTTGTATATTTTTTATGTTTATTTATTTCATAAAATATATTATCTAAAACTTTAGCTTGTATTTGTTAGTAGTAAGAACAAATTAGAGTAATAGCATACTACAAAGTATTATAATACAATTTTGTTTTGTATTTGTAAGTACGATTTCATCATTAAATTCACACTTTCAGTGTGAAATGATGGCAATTTTGTATATAAAACTAAATGAAAATTAATAATATATTTTTTGGTGATCATGAATGAATGATGACTTAATTTCTGAAGTATACTTTACCAGGTATGTAAATATTTTGGAATATAAATATTTTGAAATAGGTATGTAATATTTTAGAGTAATTTTTGTGTAGATTTTTCTTTGTCTGTTCCATGCAATTAATTAATTTTTTAATCCCTGTTCCATGTAGACCTCTCTAATCTTTTATTTTATGAAGATTGTACTCAATTTTAGCATATTCATTTATTATATTGTTATTCATTAGCTTTACTTTGTCTTTTATGTGTATTTTATTTTTTATTCTGGTGTAATAAATAAATATTTATTTAATAATTTAGTATCATATCCATTATTTAATAATATAAATTAATAATACATAAATATTTAATAAACAAAAGTAATGAAATGTATGTAGTAGAAATAACGAAAATGGATCACTGAATGTAAAAATAGGAAGAGAAAAGATTACGGAGATAGAAGAATTTTGTTATTTGGGAAGTAGAATTACTAAAGATGGACGAAGCCGGAACGATATAAAATGCTGAATAGCACAGACAAAACAAGTCTTCAGTCAAGGATGAAGGATGTAGGGGGTATACCGAAATGAAACAACTAGAATCTTGGAGAGCTGCATCAAACTAGTCAAATGTCTGAAGACAATAAAATAAAAATCCATTATTTAAAGCTGTATGTTTAATATTATTTATTTAGTTTATTTTAAGTATTTTAATGTTCTATAAATTAAAGGTTGTCATTTTTTGACTCCAAGGATGAAAAGATTTGAAATGTATTATAATATCTTGTTTTGTTGGCTTTCTATATCTTTATATCGATTTTATTAGTGATAAAAGCTTTGTTAAATTTTATTTCCAAGTAACCAATATTGTTATTACTTGATCTGTTTAAATAAATTGAATATTATTTAAAGAATTCATTTCTTTAATTATTGTATTTTCTTCATCATTAAATTGTTGGTTATTAATTATATTGGATAGCAGGGTGTTTTATAGTTCATTCATAAAGATATCGGCTAAAATAGTAGAAAGTGGAGATCCTAGAGTTATAATATCGAAGAGATCTTGGAGATCTTAGACTGTTAACGAATGACAATATAATAAATGAGTACGCTGAAATTGAATATAATATAAATTATAATAAATTTAATAAAATATTTAAAACTTTTAAATTAAAAACAGTGTATACAACAAATAATAAAATACATAAACAATGAAGATTCTTCTATAACATGATGATCCTTTTATAACAAATCATGATAATAATTATAATTTAGAAAATCAAGGACTGTATAATCTTAATTGCAAATACTGCAACTTAAAATATATTAGAATGACGAATTGTTCATTCTCCATAAGAATTAAGACATTAATTGTATAATTAAAAATAATAAAGAAAAATCTGATTCTGGTAAACACATTTTAGAAACTGGACATAATTATAACCCTAATGAATATATTAAAATATTAGAATACACTGATAATTATTATGAAACTAGCATATTAGAAAAATTTCATATATATTTGAATAATAGTAAATTGATGAATGAAAAAATCAAATTCGATAACTACTCTGGCTAGTAATAATTATTAAAGAAAAACTAATCTTTGAAGAGTTATATCTTATAAACTGCATTGTGTAAAGAATAATTTTATAACCCATTAAATCTTGATTTGTCTTTATGTATTAAAATTTATTGTTGAAAATTTCAATTTATTGGAGAAAATTCTACAGGAATTATGATAAGTTTTATGTTTAAAGTACCTCTTATTTTTTGTTTTCATGGTAATACAGTTTCAATGTTTCATCAGTTTATTTTTTTATATCATCATTACTTTACATAATGTATAGATAAGATATAATTCTACAAAGAAATTTTTTAATTCATGATGTATTTGTAATTCTAGTCAATTATGATTTTATAATTTTTTTTGTACAAAAAGGTTATTTATTGAATTACTTGTGGTACAGTTGTCACTGGTTATTATGATCATATTGGGTTATTCGAAATGGAGTTGGAAATTGCGTAGTCGACAAACAAGAATAGGCTATTATGTACGTGTAAGATTATAAAGATTACACTGATAGACAAAAAAAGAATTTTTTAATGTTCCTCGAAGTATGATAGCATTTCTTGAATTGATTTTTTGCATTACGACGCTGTACTGTTAACAAACTTAAGACAGCAATAAGACTGAACAAAATTAATTCATTTCTAAATCCAGTGCTTAATACAAACAACACAGCTGAGTTTTTAGTTACATGTTTTGACCTGCACAGAGATGATTAATCTTGCCCATGAAGGCTCACTCTTCAGTATTAGATATGATGTCATAATATATGACTATGATATGATTTAATTCTTTGTCTAGTATTGTTTATTTATAGCTTACAAATTATGTTAAAAAAGTTAAACAATAAAAAATGAGTTAACAAAATACAGTATAGGAGCTTAAAATGCTAACTCTACATTGAAAAATGAAAAAACTTTTTAATTAAAATTAAAAAATTTTTCAAAATGGTGGGTGATAGAAAGATTCTGAGTTCATATTCATTTTCAGCATCAAAAGCAGATTAAAATCATGTATCGCATGTTAGGAAACAAAAATTATGTTTATCAGTGTTATTACAGTATTTACGAATAAGTTTTTTAGTTTAACAATTAAGCTAATTAACAATTAAATTAGAGTATATTTTTTAGAGTCCATTACATTTTTCTACTATATTATGAGCTTTTAAAAAGTTATTATTTGTTTTCTTGTGTCTTTATTTAAAAATGATTTCAAGTTGTACAAATGTCTATATTCTTCTTCGCTACCGCCACATTCTTCCAAAGCTCTTTAGATAGTACTCAAGGATTCTCAGACCTTTCTTTCACTTAATGGTTCTCTGTTTGGCTCTTCCTCCTCATCATCATCACTATTGTCTTCATCTTGTGAATTTTTAATAATGGATTACACGATGTTTGCATCACTCATGATTTCTGCAACAGTTTATTCTTCTTACAAAGCTATGCATACCATTCATGCAAGTAACCTTCAAACACTGACCCAGTCATCCATGCATTTGAATTGTTCGTATAGTTAACAGGCAGATTTGAAACATATACACTTTTTACTTGTGCCAATCATTAATGGTGTCAGTTTATATTTTCCCGTCATGTTACAAATAAGAGCTACTGAAATTCTAGCTTTCATTTCTTTACTGACAGAAGCTGTAGATTTTTTGAAAACTATGTGCTGATTTGGCGTCATTTTGTAGGAAAGTCCCGTCTCATGTATGTTGTAGATGTTTTCTGGCACGTACGTTTCAGTATAGGTTTCCAGATTGTTCATGCCTAGTCCTTAGCTAAATTAATGTCAGAATCTTGTTTTTCCCAGTGTAGTTTTTTTATAGATTATTTCATTGCGATTTTTCCATCTAATTAAACACCCATCTGTTGCAGTAAACTACTCACCTATTTTTTGTGCTAAATCATTTGCTTTTTGCAACAGGATGCTGCGATTAATAGGGGCATTCATAGAGTTGGCCTGTTTAAACCAAATCAGTAAAGCTTCAACTGTTCTATTTCCGTGCTTACTTTTCCAGTCAGTTACAGCAACATTCTCAAACTTACTTTGAAATTTAGTATACTGGTTATTGTTGATTGTGGAATTCCTAATTTAACTGCTGCATCTATTTGGGTTTTCATTTTTAAATTCAATTGTTTGAATTGCTTTGAAATTTTAACTGTATCTGCTAAACTTAAATCAGTCCTCAAGTCATGACTGTCCCAGTCCTAATAGTATAAACTCCTGATGATGTCTTCCAAGTAAGCCAAAAGATCTAGAGAATTGTTAATTTATTTATGTAACATTTATCATTTCATTGATCAAATGAAATGATAAACCTTTATTTTCTAGAATATGCCTTAAATCTCTATTTACACATGTAAAATCATTTCTAAATCGCCAAAAGCATTAATGATTTAATTGAAACTGTTGTCCTTTCCGTGTAATTTGTTGTAGTGACTATAAATAACAAAGTTTCTTATCTGTTTTAGGACATGTGTAAAAAAAAAACATTAAAAAAATAAGCTGTACTTAAAACTAACACTTAAAATCCATCTTTCACAGAAGTTTCTTTGAAAGTGTATTTCATTTAATTCATATAATAAGTCGTTTATATGAGGGTTGTTCAGTAATAATTAAAGAGGCAACAATGTAAGAGTTATTTAATAGAATAAACTGAAGATATCTGATGTACAAGTTAGTACTCCTGATATAGAAAATATTTTGATTAGAAATATTTTTATGATAAGAATTTCCATTATTATAATATTTTTTATTTATATCAAATGTTGGTTCTGCTTGAAATGTTTACATGAAAGAACAGCCTGCTGTGTAAAAGTTTTATTTTCAGAATATGTAAAAACCAGCCAAAATTCACTTGTAGATATTAAAACAGTATGATAAAAAGTGTATTAACCTTGCAAATTTTAATAAGTGGATTGAACTGTTCAAATCAGGCTCAACAAGTCACTGATATTCTTTGTAGCAGAAGACCAGTAGAAGTTTCAACTGACTTTTGCAAAATCACATTAATTCGGAAGAAATGATGCATAAAAATTGGGAAATCGCTGAAATGAATAGAGTATTGACGTTCTCATCCCATTAACCATGAAAAGCTGAATTGCTGCAAAATATGTTCAAGGTGGGTTCTAAGACAGTTGATTCAAATCACAGATATCTGAATTCATATTTGTATGGAACTTAAAACATTGGTGTTGAAAATGAATACAGAAAAATGTTAAAAAACAATTTATCAAGCGGTAATATTCTGTTCTTAAATATGCTTAACCCACCCACCAGTTTCTTTGGTCTAGTGGTAAAAATCATTGTCACAAATCATCTATTTAACAGCTGATTTTGAAATTCTGAGGTTCAAATCTTAGTAAAGGTAAGTTACTTTAATATGGATCTGAATACTACAAAGTGTATACCTGATGTACTTTTGTGGATGGGGTTCAATTATCCACATACCTCAGTAATGGTCATCTTGAGTCTGTACAAGACCACCTAATTTACATATCATCCTCATCTTATGTGGGACCATGGGGTTGCTTATTGTTCACATATTGGATAGATTGCTATGTACACATAAGGAAAATGAAAAACAAAAAAATACGCTTAACATTTAATTTTTTTGTAAATCCTGTTAATGAAGTTATATAACTTTGAAATCATACTATTATTCAAATAAATTAAAGCTGTCAAGGATAATGGAAAAAAGAACAAGGTTAAATATGTTAATATGCTACATTTTTTCAGTCAAGTGGTTTGTAATATATAACAATTCAGAGATAGTTTTTTTTTGTGGTGCATAATGTAATGTAAAATTTGTTACATAAATATTCTGTCTGCATCTGGCTTTTGCTTATTATTAAAATGATTCATCTGTTTACAAACCGATTTTTCATTAGTCAATTTATTCATTAGAACTGGAATTTAGATTTGAAGCTATTGTTATTTTAATGTATTTACTATTTATTAATGAAAATAAGTTAGTTTTGATTTTAGATGTCATCAGTTTAGATTAGTTGTTATTGATTTAAGTTTATTATGTTTTATGATACTTGTATTAATATCACATTCATTGTTATTCAGAATGAGGATATGATATTTATTACACTAATGAAGATTTGATACTTATTACAATTTTTAATTTGTAATCAGTAATTAGTAATTGCATGTACATTTTTAAAATTATTTTTATAATTAATTTTGTGTATTAATTAATAAAACAAATATTTTTTTAACAATCATTTACTCATTCGCTTCTTTAATCTTTTATTTATAATGTATTTTTAAAATGTAGATTTTCAGTCTAAATCACTGAAGTGATTTATTATTAAATGTGCCATAATACTTAAATCAAAATTTTGGAATCAGAATTATACTTAAAATAACCTGGGATTGAATAAAAACTGGAAGTTAAGATTTTAGATTTGTTTTTTATACCCTACTACACTGATTACTCAGAAATTCATGACGCTGAAGATTTTCTGAAAAAAATTATTAAAGTTTGGCGATTTAAATGTTAACAATAAAAAATTTCAGTCAAAAAAATTTAGTCCATTTTTTAAAGGATGATAGCAGTGTGTAAATAATTGCTTCCAAACAGGTTAATCAATATAATATGGGGAAAAATTATATTTATTTAAAATCACATAACTTATATGAGCTTCAGCATGTACATACACATTTAAAAAAAAAATTCCCCATAATATATATATATATATGTAAAAACCTTTGTTATTTATTTATAATCACCAGTAACATCATCATAAATAAAGATGCAACAACACAGTGAAATATAGTTATAACTTTACACAACATGTTATGGTTGAATGTATAGTCTGCACTGTAAATAATATTTATCATTTTCTTTAGTTTTAACATTTATTTACTAATACTTACTTAAATTATATTTAATGATGTTATAAAAGACTTGCACCTAAAAAGATGCGATATATATTTGTAAAAACAATATGATACTTAAAAGATAAAAAGTAATTTGGTGTACAAAGCCAGATACCATTTTTCAGCTAGAGCTGAAAATGAACATATACGACCAAAGACAACATTGAAATTGCCTCTTTATGCTTTTTGTAATATTCACCATTATAAATAAGTGTTGTTGTTGTTGATAATTGGCCTTAATTAATTTAGAATTTGTTTATTTTTTATAGGTTAAATCTTGAAATAAGTCCATTTATTAACATTTTTGTTATTACATAAAATCATTTTGTAAGGCAAATTCTTGTTTAATTCCCCCAAAAATATCGTTCAAAATGAAGTTTGACTTTTATTTTACGATTTATGGTAATTATGTATTGATCTGAATAGAAGATTTATTTATTCAAAAAAAAGAAGATTTTAGAAGAAAAAATATTTAATTTATGAACACTTTTTGAAGTATATAGATAAAAAAAACCAGTTTTGATTAAAAAAAATATATGATTAGCAGAAAAATTTACCTGGTACAATTTCATTTTGTTTTCTATGTATCAAAATGAAGAAAAAATATTCAATGAAAAAAATGGTAATTCCTCTGTTTTCCTTTACTGTTCACTATTCTGTGTTTATTTCAAAAAGAAAAATGGTATACCTCAAAATTTAATAAAGGAATAATTATAATTTTTAGTACACATTTTTGTATAAACTCTAATAAATATGGACACTGCATGATCTTGTACGCCTATTAAATTACATATATTTTTTATTATATGTTTTTCTATCTTTTATTACATGTTTTCTTCATATTTTTCATTTTTTTGTAATTTTATTTATTTTTTATAATAACTCTTTCAACATATATACATTAACTTACCTTAAAAAAAAAATCACCTATTTTTTTTACAAAATACACCAATCTTCTGCAACAACTCTCTGTACATTTTAAAAAATAAGGTGTCATTTCAATTATAGTGGGGGGAGGCTTAACATTATAGATAATAAATGTATTTTAATATAATGTTTACAAATCTACAAACATGATTGTCACTTTGAAATATGTGAACTTGCTTTCACAATAGTTGTGTATTTATTAGAGAAAGTTAGTACAAACATATATTCTAAATATTATGTTTCCTCTATTTGATACTGAGACATAAATTTCTCTTTAAGATAACACAAAATGGCAGATAGTTGGAAAATAGATGGAAAAATCACTAATACTTTTGTTAATTTTTATAAATAGAATCGGAAAATAAATGGCTAGATACACTTTTTTATCAAACTTCTGTGTATCTACTCACTTCAGTTAATCAGAGATTGCCTATAGCTTTCATTTTTTTCTAAGTCTATTTTAAGATCACATAATTATTACTTAAAAAAGTTATACCTCTACTTTAAATCATAGAAATAGTTACTAATGAAGTAGTATTTATTTTTAAGGAACAATACGATTTCATGCAAATATTAAGTTAAACATGAGTATTTTTAATTAAAGGGAACATAAGTATTATTTATACAAGTACAAAAAATAGGTTAATTTGGCAGAGTGTTTCAACTTAAAACAAACAGAAAGTTACACACTGTGTCTTACATGATTTGTTCCTTTATTTTGTCGCTCACGTGTTCTTAAAATCACAGAATTAGAGGCAGCTTTGTTTTATCAATGATGCATGTTATTTTTATTGTTCTTATTAACATAATAATAATTATTATATTATCTGCTAAGAACACTATGATTTCTATGTTGAGTACTGTTTACCTTTCTTAGCATCATTCTTTTATTATACGTTGATATGTTTTGGAACAACTACATTGTCAAAACTTACTGTACTCTAGTACAATAAGTACAGTACTCAACCATAAAAATTATTTTTTATTGTTTCATTAAAGGATGTTTTTAAAATGATTTTAATTTTTGTGATTAACAATGTCTTCCAAATTTACACAGTGTAATTTTAATAAATTTCATTATCCACTATTAAAGAACAATATTTCTGTTATTCATCAGTTACTCACACTTAAGCTCAAAGCTTACGTGTGGAAATATGAAATGAAAATTGCCTTGCTTGGAAGATTTGAAATTGAGACCTGAGACCTTTGGTTTATAAAAAATACCACATCAATGTTTTTTCATTCTTATCTAGAAATAATAATTATCTGTAACCATTTGTATTATGTACCATTACATATCATTTACCAGTATGTACATTTTGTATTATTTTAGAATATACAAAACACGTTTTGTGTTGAAATTAAGAGCTATTTGAAAATAAATTACATGTTATTTGTTGATTTCATTACTATTTATCTCTGTGTTAAAACTATTTATATATTTAAATTAAAAATATCTTATTTAAACTGTCAGTATAACCAGTGCTCCTTTACTATTTCCTTTCAACCCAGTATCCTTTCGAATTTTCTAAGAGCCTCTAAATTCATGCTTTGTAAATCACTTTTTATTACATTTCAAATTTAATTATTTATTCTTGTTTTTCAAAATTTAAGATTATTTTCAGAAACTGTCATAGTTCATTCATTTTTGAAATGCATTTTAAGGTATTATAAATTATTTTATGCACTATTAATAATAATAATAATATACTGTGTAGTCTAGTTTTCTTCCAGACATTTAAGTGTTTTATTTTAGTTAAGGGTTGTGATAAGTACTCTAAATAAATATGTGTAAGGTTTTCGGTTAGTAATTTTTTTACAGGAACTCACATTTCCTAGTATAGACTGAAATTGTATTAAAATTATTTTATAAAATAAATGAATGTGAAAAATACTACATTTTATATATTAAAATTGTTTTTATTCATAATTTATTTTCTCTTTCAATTTTATTCTGTGGCATGATTTTTTCCTGTGCAGGTTTAAGTTTTTTATTTTCTATATGATGGCGCTAATTACATTATCCTTTTTATATTGTAATATAAAAAGGAAATTTAAAATACAATTCACTTGTCTTACTGATCAAACTTTCCCATGGAATAGGCTATAATAAAATGTAAGGACAGAATAAGAAGTTGCATAAAAAGTTACATTACACGAGAAAGTTGTTGGGTCTAATGAAAATATACTCAATAACTTGTTTAAATGACTATCTTTTTATCAAGTAGTGGCTAGGGGTTATCATATCAATTTTTAGCCAAGAAAATTATGATACTTATGCCAAAAGTGAAAGCAAATTGGATATTAAAAATAAAAAAATGTAGGAAAATTTAGTACTAATTCAATATTTGTACTTACTTACTTTTAAGAGATGGAACAAATAAATACAACAGTCATCTTAAAATAGTTGTAGAATAGTTATGGTTGCAGAAAAACCTTACTTCAAAATAACTAGGAGTTGGAACTACAAAATCTATCTCAAGACATTATGTTGTAATTGTAACTTTAAATTTAAAAATGAATATAGTAACAATAACTGTATATAACAAACATACAGTGTATATAACAAACATACAGTGTATATAAAAAACAGCATTTAAGATCTTGAATGATAAAAAGGTTCTTATTGGAATTGCTGGATATGCAGAAAACTGTAGGTAGCAGAGTTTGAACCAATGTCATGAATCAGAACATTTCAAGTGTTTAGTTTCCTCCACTGTTAGTTTTGAAAATCATGCCATAGCTTTCATAATGTACAATAGTATACCTCTGAGATTTTTGATCCCAGCAGAGTAAAAATCTAACAAAAACCATGACCAAAATAACAAAACATGACCATTATCTGTATTGATTTGGTTGATTGACAAGGATTGGTGTTAGGTATAAAATTGTTGTTTGAAATTTACATATCATTAGCCTCTCAATAAGGGAAAGAGGTTTGTCATAGACCAAATAACTGTACAGATTTTACCTTTTGATTTTTGTTTCTCATTGAATTTCAATTTTTAGAATTGACTCTGTTTTAATGTGAACAAACATTTTAACCATTTTCTGAATACTGATTATGTAAAGAAGGCCAGAAGAGTAAAATACTTATATATGAAGGTGAATCAAATATAAACAGTAATTTTTTTTAAATAAATTTATTGATAATTAATATACACAATTCATAACTTTGTCATTTCTCTATATAGTCTCCTGCACGATCTACACACTTTTGCCAACGATTTGGAAGCTTGAATATTCTTTGTTCATAAAAAGTTTGAGAACGAGTTGTCAACCAATTGAGCGCATGCTCAATTGAGCACGCGCTCCACAACATCTTCATTGCTTTCAAATCATTCTCTTTCAAGCAATTCTTTCAAGAGTGTAAACAAAGAATAAACAGGGGAACAAATCTGGACTGTAGGGGGGATGGTCGAGGGTTTCCCAGTGCATTTTTTACATTTTATCCCTTGTCAAAATTGCAGTGTATGGTCTGGCATTGTCATGAAGAATGACATCTGATGAGCATACCTTGCTGATGAGCAAACTTTTGTTTTGGTAGGCAGCTTCTGTTGACTATATCAGCTGGCAATAGTAAGCCACATTCACCGTCTGTTGATTATGGAGAAAATCAATGAGTAAAACTCCTCTTGAGTCGAAAAAAATCATTGCAAGAACTTTTCCGGCTGACAGACGGATTTTGGCCTTCAGTTGGCAGCCCTCATCCTTCCTTTGCCACTCCTTACTCCCAATTTTTGACTACAGACTGTAATGATGGACCCATGTCTCATCACATGTGATGATGTGTCTAAAAAAATCATCCCCTTCTTGCCGAAATCGATTCAGAATTCTCTCACAGATCTCCAACTTGACTTGTTTTTGATTTTTGGTCAACAATCTCAGAACCCAACGAGCGCTAATTTTTCTAAAGCCAAGATGATCAGTGATAATGGATTGAGCACTCCCACAGCTTATACCCACTTCTGATGCGATTTCTTCAACAGTGAACTGGCGATAAGCTGTCGAACAGCACAGATGTTGTCAGCTATGAGACTTGACCTTGAGTGACAATCATGACTTTTGTTTTCTACATTTTCTTGCTCGCCCTTAAATTGTTTGACCTACATATACACTCGGTTCTTGGACAGTGTAGCATCTCCAAACAGTGCCTTGTTTTGGACAGTGTAGCATCTCCAAACAGTGCCTTTAAAAGAGACAAAATTTTCACGGGTTGAATGCCTTCATTAGTTAAAAACTATGATTATACATTGTACAACAGATGACAGAATCTCTTGATCACTCGTGGCTGTACTGATGACAGAACAGAGTGGAAGAGCTAACCAAGCTGGTTCCCCTTCTCTAAAACACTGAACATTATACCCCATCCAGCTCTGAGCTGTTTGTTATGTAGAATAGCAAAATAACTGTTTAAATTTGATTCACCCTCATACTACACACTTTCTTTAGTGTACTTTGTACAGGACAACCATTTTTGGGAATGAATGTTATTTTTCAGGAATGACTTTTATATTGTACCATATATATAACTGTTATAGTTGTGGTACCTAACAGAATACACATGGACTGTAAGGTTTTTAAATTTTAGTGAGGTATGAAACCCAACTTTATCTGACAGCTACTTGTTAAACTTTTATTCTTCCTTCATATAAAAAACAATGTCACAGGCAGATTCACTATCCCAAAAAAGTAATAGCAGTCATCATTCCCTCAGTGTACATCTAAGGAAGAAAGGATAAAAACAGAAAAATAGTCAACAAGTAGGGGGACTGCATTTTGGCAAAGTAAATTAGAACTATTTTTAACATTAAAGGGTCCTCATTACTGTCTCCTGCCAGTATTCTGTAAATTTATTTCTAATTAACAATTATAAATCTATCTACAGCAATTCCAATAGATTGTACAGTTATGTAGATGAAGGACACAGCTTCGATAGTATCTGAATTAAGAAATCAATTAGATACCTATAGACTTGAAATATCTTTCTCTTCTTCATTTTCATGTTATTTAAATTTTTAGTTTTACAAAACTATTAATACCAAGATATTACAGGTGAACTAGAGGAAATGCTACTTCCTGATTATATTCCAAAAATGAAGAGAAAGGTAGTAACAAAATTTGGTTTAATGTGAAATGGCAATCCAGGAACAAATCAGAGCTGTAGTTATGGCTGCAGGATGTTAAGAAGGTATGAAAGAAAATTTGATATTATAAGAAGAAAAAACTAAAAAAGAATATAAGAAATTTCTTTTGTCTAACCTTTTCTGAGCAAGTAATTAAAGAGATCGATAGAAGAAGTAAAAGATCCCGAAAATAAATAAAGCAGAGCAGTTCATAAAAATCAATTTGTTTAGAAAAATTTCAGGAAGCCTTTGTCAAAGATAGAAATAGTTATTTACTAATCAACCAATGAAAAATTAAAAACTGTCAGATTGAATATTTTAATGAACTGCTTAATTGCAGATCATCAAATCAATCAATCACTACTATAAAGACAGAAGTAGAAATTCCTCAGAACCATCAACCTTACAAGAAGTTAGTAGTTAAATCAATAGGCTAAAGAGAAATAAGAGTCCAGAAGCAGATATCATAACAGAAAAGTTGAAAAGTGTACACCAGTTAATCTATCAGATACACAAAAAGATTGGCAAACAGAACTGTGATAATTACAGATGACTGCTCTCTTAATAGTTTTACATAAAAACCTTTCACTGTGCTTACTAGTTAGAATCCAGAGAACAACAGAGGGTAGGGGAATATCAGAATGGATTCAGATTAAGCAGATCTATTAAAAAGATCAGACATTTACTATTGTCAGATCAGGCAGAAGATTTGGAAATCTAATCAAGATACAGATATTCTGTTCATTGACTTCCAGAAGACCTACAATAGTTTCCCTGGGAAAGTATGATAAAAATATGCAAGAAATGGGAATAGGAAAGAAAATGTCACTGGTGAAGAATTGCCTTACTAACCCAACATCAAAGGTCAAAGTAAATGGAGAACTAGTTGAAGAATTGCCTTACTAACCCAACATCAAAGGTCAAAGTAAATGGAGAACTAGTTGAAGAATTCCTAATTATGACAGGATGAGGAAGGGAGATTGGATTTCACCAGTTCTGTTCAAATGTGATGCTGAAGAAGATTGACAGGAATTTCAGAAAGAATGTAGGAAGAATTGTTGCCCAGTTGCTGGCATATGCAGATGCCAGCAGTGGCGCTAGCTGAAACAGAGTATGGTGGCGCTAGCTGAAACAAAGGCATATGTAACTGAAATAATGAAATCCTCTGAAAAGAATGCAATAAAAGTTGGGGTAAACATCCACCAGGAAAAGAATATCTCGTAATTTTTAGGAATAACGGGAAAGAAAATGAAATCTCTTAACTTTGATGGTAGGGACATTTAAAAGGATAAAAGAATTAAGGTATCTGGGATCTGCCTTTACAAAAACAGAAGTTCTGGAACCAAAATTGTGGCAGAAAATAGAGAAAGTTTTGCTTTGATTGAAGTGCTTAAAAGTAAAGCCTTATCACGAAATACTAAGCTGAGGCTTAACAAGACAATGGTTTGCTTCACACAAATTCCTAAATCTGCTTTTTGTAGATGCATTATCAAAAATACAAGAGTAAAATATATATTTAAAATCTGAAAGAGTTTCTTACTGCTCAGAAAATTTATTAATTGAATGTTTTGATTTATTTAAATATAAATAAAGAGCTATGCTAACTGATTATTATTGAAATAAATTGGAAAAGACTGTTACACTCAAAAACTATTTTTAAAATTTTACACCAAATCTAAAAATATAAGGCATTTCAATTGTTAAACATTCATCATCATTAGACACTTTTTGCTCATATATCTCGCATTTCATCCTTCCACATAAAAAGTAACCTAGGAGAATAAGGTGTGATGATCTAGATGGCCAATTTACTTTTTTTTCTGTTCAGCCTCTGGGAATTATCATCAGGTATTACTTCAGAGGATGATGTGTACGAGTGTAAATGAGGTATAGTCTTGTACAGTCTCAGGTCAACCATTTCTGAGATGTTTGGTTAACTGAAACCCATCCACCATAGAACACCAGATCCATGATCTAGTATTCAAATCTATATAAAAGTAACTGCTTTTACTAGGACTAGAACACTGGAACTCTTGACTTCCAAATCAGCTGTTTGTGAAGACACGTTCACCACTAGACCAACCCAGTGGTAAATTTACTAAATCTATACTTCCAATCCATTTACCAGTAAATTTTTCATGCAGTAGGAATTGTCTTACTTCATTTGTGAAATGTGTTAGTACATAATATGTAGGTAGTTAATAAATCGTTTACAAAATCTCCCCAAATAAACGGTAACAATGGATTATTACATTAAAAGATTTAAGTATATCCCTTGAATATACAAATTACTTAAAATTGTATTGTGTGCAATTCACATCTAATAAACAAATTAATGTATTTAAGTTGCCAGAATTATTATGACTGCAACAGGATCAATGGTATTTTTCACAATGAAGTATTACGATCTTTCTATTTACATAAGAATTAAAAAAAAATCTACTTTATAAAACTTTTTTTCATAAAAAAAAATTTTTATACAAAAATTAATACTGTGTCAGCAGGATTCTGTCAGCCATGGTGTTAAGTATATGAAAATAAGTATCTACATGTTTATTACACTTTTTTTACAATCAAGTTAAATTATCTTTTAACTTGTAGTATAGCAACTGACTTTTTTAATGTACTAAAAGTTATAGCCGAAAACATGAATCTTAGTGGTTTATTAGTTTCGTTCATGACCAAAGAAAATTTAAAAATTATTTTTGCATTTGATCATAAATTCATTTATTACCGAAACACTTACGTTGACTTTTGTTGTTTTGTTTTAACTGCATACACGTGCTGTGATGTAATCATATTTCTTAACTTTAATTAAGGTTTTTTTCGAGATAGTAAATGAATTTAAAATAAAGTCAAAAATAATTTCTTTACTCCATAATGTAACGGATAAATTGTTAACTCATTTAATTAATAATTAATTCGGTTAACTAAATAAATATAATATACGATGGATGAAAGTGGTGTATTTTAATGCTTTCTTTTTTGACAGAAAGGGTACATTAATTTGTACTAAATACAAAAAGCATTTAAGCACCTAAGGTGCAGAAGATAAATAATTGATTTTTACTCTGCAGCAATTTCCAGTTGTAAATGAAGATGTCACTTATAGGGTTAAATCCCATTTTCAAGTGAATTTGTATACTGTTCTTTAACAACTCGTTGAGCTAAGTGAAGGATATAATGGGATGATTTTAAATCCTAATTACTGCCCCTTGCATGCCTACAGTGTATATTATACCATAAGTAGAGGTGAGCTTACCGAGTAGTATAAGTTGCTTGACAGTCTTCTTGAATATGTGCAGGAATATGTCTGACGTCAGTTCATCTAAAACCATTTTCACTGTAAACATAACATACTACAAATAAACAAATCTTTTACCTTTCATCAGTACATAACAATACATTATACGAATCACATCAGGAAATTAACTTAACTTTATAAAAGGTAATATTTACTTTCAAACCATAGTAGCGTAATAAATATGTTGTAGGCATTGATTATTTATGATAATGGTTTTATTATCATAAAACTATGATTACCTTTGTTCACTTGTAGCATAACTAAGATTCATAAAAGAAATCTTCGTTAACAAAATTTTTTTAAATCAGTTTTTTTTCGTTATTAAGTATAAAAAATAGTACACATATTTTCAGACTAGTGTGCAATTTATCAAAGCTCTCATAACCAAAATGTTTTTTCTGGGCGAAAGACAACCCTCACTTTTTTGAGGAAATCAAACAGCATTCGCCTCATATTATGATTTGGGCTGGGATGTCAGTTGAACAGATGTTCAAGGAGATCCTTGGTCCTCATTTATTTGATGGCGCAGTTAATCAACCCAGTTATCAGAGAATGATCGACAAGTGGTTGCTTCCAGAATTAATGGCTAAAGGGATCGCTGACATTACGTTTCGGCAAGATGGTGCTCCAGCGCATTTTACTTTGAATGCCTGCAGATGCCTCAATAAAATTTTTATGAATTGCTGGATCAGACGTGGGATAGAAAAGTTATCAGCAACATTACCGTTGTCAGCAAGAAGCCTGACCTTACCACACCTGACAATGCACTATGGGGTTTTGTACAAGTTGGAACCCACACAGAAGTTTTAGATCTACAGAAGGTAAGCTGCGCCTAACCTAATAATTTCATAACTAGCATAGGGACTTCCTGCCTACCCCAAACATTTTACTCACGCATTCTTACCAAAAGATTCCTTGTTCAAGGCTAACTGTAACCACTCGACTAAGCTATGTTGACCTATGTCTAACTAATTGTAAGCAGCTCTTCTGATAACATTAATTTTTTCAACATAAAAAATTTGTAAGATAAAAAGTATCGCAAATTGTATTCAAATTATTTCACAAATAAAATTAGCATCACAAATTAGTAATTTTGCTGTCATAAGACAGCAAAATTTTCAACAATATGCATATAAGGAAAGAAAATTACACATAAAACAAAAAAGTATAAAATCTACATTGGTGAGAGAATTAAAAATTTGAAAAAAAATTAACAATTAACGTCATTTACCATATAAATGTAACCATTTACATTCAAATTATGCATTTCTTAAGTTGAATACATTTATTTAAACATAATTTAAGTACTTTATTTGGCTGTAATAATAAACATAAATAAAATACATAATAATTTAGATTTATAAGCCTCATAAAAAGATAAAAATACTGTGATCCATTAATTAATGTTAATATAGTAAGGCAGAAATAGCCAACTTCAGTAACAGATCTGCAGCAAAATAAAATTAATCATAAATTTTTGATTAGGAGCTAATAATTGAATAATAATGTGGACACGATAAAAAAATATTTTAAATATATTTTTATACACAGTTTGAAATGTGTTTCAGTTGTAAATAGTTTATATTTCTTTGTAGATGGTGAGTAACTCACAGAATAAGTTAAGATGTTTTAAATAAATTTTATAAGCATTAAAAAATATATATATTTACATAAATTATATTATTTATAATTGATAATATAGCACAATGCAATTTTGTAAATTGCTTGCAATCAGTATTTCTCTTTTAAATGTATTCCCTATTTTAGTAGTTATAATTCCATTTTTTTCATAGCTATGCTACATTCATGTCTGCTGTTCAAGGTCTTTGCTTGACGGCGGATTTTTCCTTAAAAGACTTTCCATATTTGACTGTCGTAGGTTGTCAATCTTGGGATTGCTCCCTAGTTACAACAATAGTTGTTAACTATAGAAGGATTTGTTTTAATTTCCAAAGAAAAATTCTCCATACTTTTCTAAGGTGTCCAGCCGCACCACATGGAGGCGCAGACCACTTTTTATTGAGAAGATGGAAAAAGGTGTTGAGTTACAAAAAGTGGCCCCAAATCAAAAACAGCCATAATGAATCTTTATTATATAAAAACTACAAATTACAAAGAAAATATCATGTTCTCTCATTATACAGATTTTGATGGGAAAAAGAGAAAGAATTTTCAAAAAAAAAATTCCTCTTATTTCCATTTAACAGCTTTGAGATTTTATTTAGTTATATGTTTTATTTATTATATTTGATTTTATTTAGTAATGCAACCCATGTTATAAGTTAGCAGTCAGTCTTATTCAAGTCTCCTGACAATATTCTGCGGTTGGTATTCTTGTTAATTGAAGTCAACGATCAAACACCATTTACAAAAAAACAAAATTATCAATTAAAAGTAATTATTTTTTATACTATATTTAAAGCGACATCATACAGCATCACAAAGCAGTTTTATTGTTGAAAGTTATTATTATAAAAAGTATGAAACTGATGCAATTGTATGTGTTCAAGTTTTATCTTTATAGTGAAATAGATGGGAATTTTAAATCACATCAAGTACACCTCTCTTTTTCTGTTTAGCCTCTGTAACCAGCATAAGGTATTACTTCAGAGGATGAGTGAGCGTCATATATATATATAATGAATGTAAAGGAAGTGTAGTTTTGTACAGTCTCAGGTCGACCATTCCTGAGATGTACACCTTTTCCTTTTTTTTTTGTTTAGCCTCCAGAACCACCATAAGGAATTATTTAAGAGGATGAATGACGATGATATGTATGAATGTAAATGAAGTGTAGTCTTGTACAGTCTGAGGTTGACCATTCCTATCATGTGTGGTTAATTGAAACCCAACCACCAAAGAACGGTATCCATAATCCAGTATTCAAATCTGTAAATAAAAGTAACTGCCTTACTAGGATTTGAACCTTAGAACTCTTGACTTGAAAATCAACTGATATGCAATGATGAGTTCACCACTAGACCAACCTGGTGGGTAGATCGAGTACACCTGCCAAAAAATTTCTGGTTTCACCACAGTGAAAATAGAAAACCTTAGGCAAAGATTTCAGTCTATTAATATTCAGGTAAAAAATATGTTATCCATAAACAGACTCCTAAAGAATAACCACATAAGAAACTCATTTAAGCTCGATAAATTCATAGATATTTCACTTACCTTCTTAAACAACCAATTGATCAAGTTGGAGTTTCATCCACCTAGCAGATAATGGTAGCCAAGAATAATTTTTTCCTATGAAATCTCAATCATGAAATCCACCCTTGAAAGAAAATAGAGATAACTTTTTCTTAGGATTAATGGTTTATTTCACTTACCTTCTTAAACAACCAATTGATCAAGTTGGAGTTTCATCGACCTAGCAGATAATGGTAGCCAAGAATAATTTTTTCCTATGAAATCTCAATCATGAAATCCACCCTTGAAAGAAAATAGAGATAACTTTTTCTTAGGATTAATGGTTTAGCCTACACATTAATTTTAAAATAGCATAGTTAAAAACTATTATTTCTTAAATGGCTATTTCAGGGAATAATATTTAAAATTTAATTTTTACCCATATTTAGGATTAAAATAATAACCCTAATTTCTACAACTATTTCTTACTTAAATAAAAATTATATGCTTCATGCTACGCATGATTAAGATAGCAGCTACTGAACTTATCCATTTGTATTTGATAGAAGTCATTTATGTATGTATGTTACATAATGAATATGTATTTAGACTTTTCCTCAAGTTTAGTTTAATATTAATTCCAGAATGTAAATTTTAATACAGTTCATCAGTTTTAAAAACGTGTACCACTATAGAAGAAAATTTACTGGTTTTGAATGGGTAGGTTTTGAAACAGTCTTGTACAAGAACATAATATTTAAATTTATCTATTCAAAAAATAATAGTTTGTATTGAAGAAATTGCTATTATATTTTCTTGTTTTCTGATGCATTTCCAAGTTTTTGAGAATAAAACATCATTGTGTAATTTATTTGTTTGTAAAGAAAGTATGAGTGCTGAAGAAGAAAACTTATTTTTATTAATGTAAATTTAAATTGGTTTAATTATGTAAATATTATAGAATTATGTTATAAATTATTTTTCATTATTGAAACTGTGTTTATTAAAATAATAAGATTTTATTAGATTTTACCAATATTATTATTTTATTATATTACCAATATTAGTGTTAAATAATCATCCACTAACTACAATGAATACATGTACAGTAAATCTGTATTTTTTTCACATGATGAAATTTTATAATTTTATTTTTATAATCTCATATTTATTACTGAATGATTAAACATCTCAAAAAAATAATAGGGGAAGTATAGTTTTTAAGGATGCTTTTTAGATAAAGTTTGAACACAGATTCTTCAGTAAATTTTATAGGGCTTAATAATTTATTTTCATGTGACGATTGTAAGTTAAAGTTAATTTTAAGGGATCATTTGGCATTCCTAAAAATTTTACTAACCAGCAATTGTGTCCTTTAAATTAGAAGTGTAATTTATTTTTCATTAAATCAAGCAATTTCCAAATTTAATAAAATACATCACCATTTATAATACGAAACCAATTAATGTTTTTTAAATATTCATAATAATCAAATAACTAATTTCTGATTTGATAAAATTTCTTTTAATTCTTGTTAACATGCTAACAAAGAATTAATGACTAAACCAGAAACTGCTAATTATAATACAATAGATAAATCATCTATACCTAATTACCTTATTTATTATATATGTTTAGGTAAGTCGTTTTACCTAATATATTATTTAACCAAACAAAATCTTTTTATTTCTAAAACACAGTTCACAAACTGTATTAAGGATTTTTCTTGTCCAAGACTGTATTCAATAAACTTTAAATATAATTTGTTTAAAATGTTGAAAAACCCTCTAAAGAAATAAATCAGTTAAATGTGCAGAAAAACTTTCTTCAAGAAGTTCTTTTATTTGTTTACAGTGATTGTGACACTATTATTAGTATTGCTCTTAATGTCATAATAAAGTGGTACCAGCACATCACAAAATCAACAAAGGAGTAAATAAAAGTTTTGGAAATATCTTTAGAAAGTTCATTATCATCTATATAGAAAGCTGTGTCACTTTAGTGACACCTATTTAAAAAAAGTAAACAAAGATTATTGTAGTTGTATGCAAAATTTATGATATTAGAGAAATAATCTCAGATTTTGAAAAGTTTTAATAGTTACTACATCAAAAAAAACCATTAACAGGCAATGAAAACTACCACATCAGGTTAAAATCACATGCATAAGAGTTATTTTCTAGGATAGTTTACAAGCACATAGAAACTATGCATTAGGTACATTAGATAAAGACTAGTTTGATTTCAGAAAGAAATCAATATGAGGATGGCCATTCTGGTTCTCAGACTAATTTTAAAAAGAATAAAGCTATCTACTTGACATTAAGATCCACTGTGACATTGTTCTTTTGACAGAAAATAAATATGAATTAGAAGTACTGAATGGCATATATTTATTGTTAAAAGGGAAATTTATTTAGAAAATAAATAACTAAAACAAAGGTAATAAATTATGACTGGAAGGAGAATAAAGAATAATTAAAAACTGCTCATTATTTGTGAGAATAAATAAATCAGAAATAGAAGAATTTTGATAATTTAGGTGATAAAGTAACAAAGTATAGAGGAAAAAGTTAAAAAAAGAAAAGGAGGTAAAGTCTGATTCGAACTGACATACTTTTCCTTGTAAGATATTTCATTAATTGAAATTATATCTGGCTATAACTTTGGAACCAATGAAAATAAGTACCACTTATAATATATCTTGAAAAGCTCTCAATAAGGGTTTATTACTGCAGTTAAGAAAACCAAACTTTTTCGCCATCACAATACTTGCTTTACTTCATACAAGGAAGTAAAAAACACTGTATATATTTCACAAAGATATGTCTGTAAGTATAATTTCAGTTTAAAAATTAAACACCTTGTTTAATTAGTATATAATGGAGAAATTTATTGAGATAAACTTCTCAATGAGAAGTCATTTTCTGTTTCAAAAGTCATTACTAATTTTTTTACAAGTTTTAATAAAGTATTATTAATCACAACACAAATTGAATAATTCCACAGTAAAAACATACTATTTATATCAACTATTGAACACTAAATATATGCAAGCTACTTCATAAAATAATAAGAATCGAAACATTTTTAAAGTAATAATATCACGTTGTTAAAATGTATTTACAGAAGCTATAATTTAGAAATTATTGTAATTTACAACTAATTCAAAGGAACCATTTACCTCTGAAAAGTGGTGGGAAACAAATTTTATCACTCTCATTGAAGTCTAAGAAGAAACTCAGGAGCTGTACAAAGATATTGTTTTCTGTTTATCTTTTAGAACCACTGAAGGTATTACTTCAGAGTATGATATATATGAGTTTAGTCTTGTACAGTCTTAGGTCGACCATTCCTGAGATGTGTGGTTAATTGAAACCCAATCACCAGAGAACAACAGTATTCACAATCTAGTAATCAAATCCATATAAAAGTTACTTCCTTTACTAGGATTTGAACCTCAGAACTCTTGATTCTGAAATCAGCTGATTTGTGATGAAAAGATCACCAGTAGACCAACTCAGTGGAATAAAAATATTGCCTGGCTTTCATAAAAATCATAAATTCACTTTCTTGTAAAGTAAATGAATATTGCTAAACTGATGATAAATCAAACCTAGCAATTTAACATGCACTCATTAAATCACATTCAAAACTTGGTATGAAGAATGTAGAAATTCAAACAAGCACTTACAATATTAGCACAGATTCATTGGGAAACTAGACAAAACAGATAACCTCTGGGATGAAAAGGACCAAGCATAAGAACAGGGGAGGGTAATAAGGGATGGGAAATCTATGAATGGGAATATGAAACAGTAAATACCTCAAGCAGAAAGTATTTTTCTCACTCATAAATTCTTAAAAGGCCATGCTTCAGGTACCATTATGGATGAGAGCAACAAATTATTGATCCAGTGATTTTGTATCAACCAGCATAAATGTAATTAATGAGAAACATCAAATCTGCTGTTCCTCAGTATAAGATCAGGTAAGGAATTCCTTTAGAAAAAGACTTTCACTTACATCCAGAAATATGTGGCAACTGGAGTTATTACACTAAACTATAAACTAATCACCCACTACCTAACTAGAGGATAAAGAGGGCTACACTAGAAATGGAGTAAAGTCATACTCGAAGATTTCTTTACTATTTATTAACTATTATACCAACAATTTACTAATGATTGTCTATGAAATCATTTTTTTAATGATTTATTAGAAAGAAAATGATATATCTTCTTAATTAATCTAATCTGAAGAATAAAAATGATTTTCAAATTAAATAATACAACTTAAGCTGATTCTGAATCTTATTATAGCTCTGAAAAAATACCAAATGATAGTATAAACATTAATGATAACATTAATTTCATTACCCCGTTCCTCTTCTATTGTGTACCTTTTTAAAATTGTAATCTTATTTTTAAAGCAATCCCATCGTTATGAGAAGTTGTGCTCATGGTTGTCATCAGCTCTGTGTTTAAATAATGTTTGAGGAATTTTATAATAATTATTCAATAACTTATATTAAAATGCGACTTGGTTTTTTAAGTAAGTACCATTATGACAAAAAAAAAATAACAAGCAAAATTTTGTTGAAAAAGATTATTTTCACCTGAAAGCCTGGATCTTAATCTGCAATTCTACATAATTTCTGCCTACATTAAGGCACTTGTCATATTGTGTGATCAGTTTCTGCATTCTAGCCTCATAGAAATTCACTTCCTGAGAAGAACACCATTGCTGAATGGCTGTTTCGACATCATCATCATCATTGTTGTGGCACAGACCTCTGAGGTGCTGCTTTAAATGCAGAAACAAGAGGTAGTAACTGGGCACCAGATCAGAGACTGTATGGCGGTTGAAAAATTTGTTTCCAGCCAAATGACGCGATGAGATGTTGGGTGCGATGACCTGTGTGTGGCCAAGCATTGTCATGAAGCAGCACAATTCCCTTCTGAGCATGCCTTACCTTCTGTTTTGGATTGTCTGACACAATTTAGTATTTCACAATGTATCATTTCACTCCAAGGCAAAAAACGAAGCAATAGCTCTTGTCTATCCCAAAAGACAGGGGGCACATAATTTTCCAGGCTGACATTGTTTTGGTTGAACTTTACTTCTTGGGAGTGCCTGTTGTTTTAATTTTGGTGTAATATGAGATACCCATGTCTTGTCACTAGTAACAATTCAGCTTAAAAATGGATCACTTTCATTGTTGTGTCTTGTGAGAAAATTCAAAGCACTTGCTAAACATTTGTTCTTGTGCAACTCATTCTACATTTTTGGTATCCAGCATGAGTACAACTTCCAGTAATTTAAGAGTACTTACATAGTTTTATAGAGAACACTTTGTAAAATTAAAAGAAATTCATTTCATAATGATGAAGTTGTAAACTGTCTATTCACATGAACTTTTCTATTAACTCTCTCACCAGATTAATAGTAATGACAGATGGTCGCCCACTCTGTGCCACATCATGTACATTTGCAAGGCTCTCTTTAAATGCCCTAATCCAATCCATTTTCAAACCATTCCATTGGATATAATGTACACTTCACTAAATTGTCAGTGAATTTTGGCTGCTTTTTTACTTCTTACATTTAAGAAAC
The DNA here is from genome assembly GCF_047948215.1 of Lycorma delicatula. Classification (NCBI taxonomy): domain Eukaryota; kingdom Metazoa; phylum Arthropoda; class Insecta; order Hemiptera; family Fulgoridae; genus Lycorma; species Lycorma delicatula. The sequence goes on along the minus strand of NC_134464.1, from coordinate 71,149,012 downwards.
GATTGACAGAGCACATATTTCACAATCTGTGGCATTGTCTATAGTTCCAATAGATGTAGTTACTCAGTGCACATGTGTGAAACAATGACAGCCACTCTCTACATATATCAAAACAATACTTACTTAAAAAACATAGCTTGTATAACTCAATTTGTATTAAATATTAAACCTTCTTTACAGATATTACATTATAGGCAATTTCCTGTGCTGTACAGTTCATTGTTTATGATTTCTTATTCTTTCAATTGTTGTCAAAATTTGGTCAAGAAGTCTTTTTTTAAACCTTCAGGATCACTGTTAGGTATTACTTCAGAGGACGAGATGAATAACAAGTAGCATGTGAAAATGCCATGCCTGACCTCGATTTGAACCCAGGATCTCTGAATGAAAGGCTGAGACGCTACCACTTTGTCAAGAGTTGTAAGTCTTTAGCCTCACCATCTCTCCTCTGGTCCCAATTAGATTCTTTCATTTAACTAAGCAATCACATTTATTATTACCAGTTAGGTTAGAATTTTTGTAACTAAAACTATGTGTAATTATATAGCTGAAGTGAAGATCATAATTTACATTCCTCTGTTCAGGGCTATTATTATAAAAATTAACAGTAAAACAAAATATGGAATTGTTTCTTTATAAATAGCTCAAAAAGACCCTTACAACTTTACTACAAATAAGAAATTTATATCTTACTCTGGACCCAACCGTGTTGTTAGCCAATTGGAGAGTCTGTTACAGGTTAACAGTATGAACCCCTCATGGTTAACCAAAGTTTAAATTTGTTCTTGTGGTACAAACCCATATATAAAATGTAGTAAATGTATGGGCTAAAGCAAAAAAAAATTGCAACAAGTGACAATGGAGCATGTGCTGACAAGTGATTGATTCCTGTATTTTTGGAATGAAATTTATGTTTTGAACTAAAAGATTTCCTTTCTGCACAAAAGCTTTATTGGTTATAATATCTGCTTTAGGCATCATTCTTATTTTTTTCATACTTTTTAATTTTACTAACTTAGCAGCAAAATTCCTGAAATTATGGTAAAATTCACAAATCAGCATGACAAAATGATGTTTAAACAAAAAAAGTATAAGATATGACTCATTTTCTAAATAACTGGAAATGCTCTTTTATGTATCTTTTTGAAACTATATAGTTTTATTCTCAGAGGTATTACAATTGGCTCTGTTGCTGCTATTAATGCTCATCTTAAAGAGATTAGGGTACCTGTTTATATGTGATGAAGTAGTAAATAATGCATTGCAATCTACTATATATATATATATATAGTACATAATATATAATATTGTACATAATACTATATATATATTGTTATTTATGGTATATTGTATAAACAAACAAAATACAAAAATTAAATACTGAATGAACAGACAAAAATCAAATCAAACATCTTTTGGCCAAATTCCAAATACAAGCTATCTTAATTCAAAAAACCAGCCAGCATTAATGTTTGTTGATGACAGGGTGAGAACAATACAATCACTGAAAATGGATGCAAGAGAACTAAAAATACTATGAAGTGATTTTAAAGATTTTTTATTTACTAAATTTATTTTAGTTTATTATTTAGAAAGTTTCAATCCTCATTAAGAAAAAAAAAAAATACCTCATTATGGTTATTTCTATTCAGGTTAATTTTTCTTTATTTTTAAATGTTTCACTGTTTAGTCTAGTTTATAAATGTAAAAAGTTATTTTTAAAGTATAAAAAATAGTTAAGGTAAATGTGAAATAATTTAAATGTTCTTTTAGTTAATATGACCAGTTTAAATTTTAAGGAATGATACTGGAACATTATTCTATTAGTGAAGGACTAATAGGTAGTTAGTGGTGATACATTTATTGGATTGAAACCAAGAAAATTTATCTGTGACAACTCTTTCCGAACCATTCTTCATTCATATGTTTTAACATAAGTTTTATACATTCTAGTATGTTTTATATTAATAATACTCCAGAAAATTACTTTGAAATATAATTTATCACTAGCCTAGTAGCTCTTAGAATAGTAGATTTCACTTAGCTTAAGAAAAAAGAAAAGAACATACAGTAACAATACATACATACAGTACAGTTTGAACTTTCAGTAAACATTAAAAAATAATCTAATGATAAAAATTTTGGATTTGTCTCTTTTGGATATTGCTTAAAAATAAAATTTATTTTAAATTAACAGTAGCATATAAACTTTTCATTCAAAATATAATTTCTTCAGATTAAAGTGAACTTTTACAAAACTAAAGCTATTATTGTATTTATTTTAGGATTTTTATGTGTAGGAGATTGGGCTTCCCAGTAGAAGCATCTCAACCACCAATTTGGGTTTATTGCAACCACTGAAAAGGAAACTCAAAGGTATTGAGTAGATCATCTACTCTCACTGAACCTCAATAAGAATTGTGTGTCTTGTTGACTACTTGAAGGGGTGGGCGTGATCTAGGGGGGAGGGTCAGCATAAATGTAAAAATAAGACAGCAGCAAACAGTATCATGTATATAACAAATAACAATCAATTCACTGAGATACTGCCTCTATCTTACCAGAAACTGAATTTACATTAAGGAAACACTTAAAAAAGTAATGAAAAAATCTGATTCTTCCTAAAAAGTAAAACTATCAATGTTATATATTTCTTTTACTAAATACAGATATACGGTGTACATATTGCATTGTTCCTCACTGAAAGGGCTACTTAATGTGTTATTCTAAATTATCTGCCTCAAGTTTTGTTATTATAATGAATGTAAAGAATAAGTACAAATGATCAGTCAGGGTTTCCTTTTATGTGAGTTTGGTTTATTGATATGATCAGTCCCTAAGGTGAACAAAGTAAAGGTGTCACTTATAAGGAACAACTTTACTTTGGTAGGTTTGCCATGCTGATATGGGACTGTATGTTTGCTCATAAAGAAGCAAATAGGAAACCATTTCAATTCTCATTTTCCTTAGTAAGCCTGACATGGGAGACTTTTTATAAATCAGACTGGGTTTACCGTTCAGTAGTGACTTGTGACTCATGTCAGGTAGCTTACAGCCATTATGTATATGTCATGTATTTAACTAATGTATACTCATATATTACATAGTTTGAGTGAAGAACAATAGTAGCCTAGATTTTCTAACTTAACAGGACCATTTAACTTCTACAGGACCATTTTTGATCTTTCTTCAAATTTTCCCAATTATGGCCTTTTTTTATTCATTCTTGTATATCCTATTTCTTTGAATTATTTTAACTGATTTTTTATTTTTTTTCATCTGTGCTCCTAACAATGCACTTATCAATAATACAATAATTTATTAATGTTTATCCCATCTATTTTCTTATTGTTATTGCTTGTCATATATTCTTTTTCACCAAAAATAATACAAATAAAAATTTTTTTTAACAAATGACAACTGGAGAAGCTAAACAATACTTTGAAAAGACCTTCTTGAAGTATTTCATTTTTAAAAATGAAATTTTTTATAAAGCAATTCCATAAACTGATTCACTTTATTTAAAAATTAATTGCTTAAATTCTCTCTTTATGTTATTTATATATATTTTGACATGTTAATGATTAATGACTACTTTCGTTTGGGGTTGTTGCTTGTGTAATTTATAAATGATGAAGAATAATAAAGATTTTTGATAGATAAAGAATAAAATAACTTATTAACTTTATAAAACATACAGATTTTGTAAAACTTTATATTAACTTAATGTAACATGTATGTTTAAGTTTACATATATATATATATATATATATATATATATATATATATATATATATATATATACACACAAACAGTATATGTGTCTAAGTATTGTTGCACATTACATACATTCCACATTAATGTATGTAAAGCTCTGGCTTGCAATTATCATGTTAAAAGTATCCCTACACAAGTTCTTAACACTTCCACTAAAGCATGTTAATAACCAGTTGATATCCTCATTCCTTATGTAATTTTCTTTAAAGCATTTTTAAAGTCTCACATTCATTCAATGAAACATTTCCAACAAAATACTTTTTAATCTGATTATCTTTCTTTTAATTATAAAAAAAATCTTATCTTACATTACAAATTGGCAATTATACTTTATTTTTCTAACTTAGTAATAAAGAAAAAGCATAGGCAGTAATATAAAATTTATCACCAAGACTGCTTTATTTTTTAATAATTTAAAGAGCTAGACATCCAAAAGATATAAAAATCTTTAATACAAGAATCTGTAAACATGTTAGTCGATTGGTGCCACATTAATATTATCACACTAGTTTAACATTATTTCTCAAGAACACTTCAACTTACAATCAAAAAAATTGCATTGAATTTAACAAAGGATTAAACTGATAAATTGTTGAAAATCATAGAAACATAATTATTCAAAACACTTGATTTAAGCTTTTAACAATGCAATAAATAAACAGAAATTGTTGTTATACATGTAAGAAATACATTAAAAAAGATGATCACTGTAAATCAAGGTGTTAGACAAGTTTGCTGTTTGTAAAATTTTACAATATTTATATTGAGCTTGTGCAATGTTGAAAAGAAAAAGATTTTAACATACAAAAGGTAGATACTCATTCCTGAAAACAAAATTATATGCAGATGTCAAGCGTTAATTTATATCTCCAAACAAAACCTTCAGAAAACTGTACGCATGCACCATCAGCTGAGTAAATGTAACAACACGGAAATATCTTTACATATTTTCTTCATCATAGAAGAGGTCTGTTACAAATAATAGGATCGTAAATGAAGTTCCTGAGATCTGTAAACGGGTGCTCTTTACTTGATTACATAAGGAATGAGGTTTTCTGGAGTAGCTTCAGATTCAGTATTTGGTGCAAGTTTTTTCAAATACAGAACAGAAAAGCAGCAATATATAGAGAGAATGAATGACTAATGGCTTACAAATTAAATTGAAAGATGTCATCTACCTGGAAAATGAGGAATTGGTTGACCTTGTAAAAGATGGAAAGACAAAATTTTCCATAGAGAAATGTAATGTAGTTCTGCCGAAACATAATAGCGTTTAAAATATTACAAAATAAAAATGAAAATCGTTAAGATTGGAATAGACATACGTCTAATTCTTTTGTTTCAAGTGAAGAAGAACACGATGAAAAAATTGGGTGAAGCAGCTTGTGGATTAGAGAGACTATACATTAAAGAGATCAAATTAAAAAAAAAAAGAAAGTAGATAAAAGAGTGATACTGATTTTAGAAATTTTTGAAAAAATTCCATTGACTTAATGGACAATTTTAATCATAAATGTTTTGTAACACAAAAAAATATGTAATTGGAAGAAAAATAAATAATACTCCAAAACATATAATCTACAGTTCTATAAATTTTAGTTATGTATGGTAATAACCTATATTAGTTATGTATGGTAAAATCAAAACCTAAACCGACAACGATTGTTAAAGTCTATATGCCTACAAGCGCCCATGATGATGATGAGGTAGAGTGTGTATACGAAGAGATTGATGACAATTAAACATGTAAAAGGAGATGAAAATTTAATAATAGTTGGAGATTGGAATGCAAGCATTGAAAAAGGCAAGGAAGGAAATATAGTGGGTGAATACGGGCTGGGCAAAAGGAATGAAAGAGGGGACCGACTTATAGAGTTTTGCACGAAGTATAATTTAGTAATTGCCAACACCCAATTTAAAAATCATAATAGAAGAATATACACTTGGAAAAAGCCAGGCGATACTGCAAGGTATCAGATAGATTATATCGTGGTTAAGCAAAGATTTAGAAATCAACTCGTTGACTGCAAAACTTACCCTGGAGCAGACATTGATAGCGACCATAATTTGGTGATAATGAAATGTAGATTGGGGTTTAAAAACCTGAAGAAAAGGTGTCAGATGAATCGGTGGAATTTATAGAAGCTTGAGGAAGAGGAGGTAAAGAAGATTTTTGAGGAGGACATTGCAAGAGGTCTGAGTAAAAAAGATAAGGTAGAAAATGTAGAAGAAGAATAGGAGAATGTTAAAAAGGAAATTCTTAAATCAGCAGAAGCAAACTTAGGCGGAATAAAGAGAACTGGTAGAAAACCTTGGGTTTCAGACGATATATTGCAGCTGATGGATGAACGTAGAAAATATAAGAATGCTAGTGATGAAGAAAGTAAAAGGAACTATCAGCAATTAAGAAATGCTATAAACAGGAAGTGGAAACTGGCGAAAGAAGAGTGGATTAAAGAAAAGTGTTCAGAAGTGGAAAGAGAAATGAACATTGGTAAAATAGACGGAGCATACAGGAAAGTTAAGGAAAATTTTGGGGTACATAAATTAAAATCTAATAATGTGTTAAACAAAGATGGTACACCAATATATAATACGAAAGGTAAAGTCGATAGATGGGTGGAATATATTGAAAAGTTATACAGAGGAAATGAATTAGAAAATGGTGTTATAGAGGAAGAAGAGGAAGTTGAGGAGGATGAAATGGGAGAAACAATACTGAGATCTGAATTTAAGAGAGCATTAAAAGATTTAAATGGCAGAAAGGCTCCTGGAATAGACGAAATACCTGTAGAATTACTGCGCAGTGCAAGTGAGGAAGCGATTGATAGATTATACAAACTGGTATGTAATATTTATGAAAATGGGGAATTTCCATCAGACTTCAAAAAAAGTGTTATAGTTATGATACCAAAGAAAGCAGGGGGAGATAAATGTGAAGAATACAGAACAATTAGTTTAACTAGTCATGCATCAAAAATCTTAACTAGAATTCTATACAGAAGAATTGAGAGGAGAGTGGAAGAAGTGTTAGGAGAAGACCAATTTGGTTTCAGGAAAAGTACAGGGACAAGGGAAGCAATTTTAGGCCTCAGATTATTAGTAGAAGGAAGATTAAAGAAAAACAAACCAACATACTTGGCGTTTATAGACCTAGAAAAGGCTTTCGATAACGTAGACTGGAATAAAATGTTCAGCATTTTAAAAAAATTAGGGTTCAAATACAGAGATAGAAGAACAATTGCTAACATGTACAGGAACCAAACAGCAACAATAACAATTGAAGAACATAAGAAAGAAGCCCTAATAAGAAAGGGAGTCCGACAAGGATGTTCCCTATCTCCGTTACTTCTTAATCTTTACATGGAACTAGCAGTTAATGATGTTAAAGAACAATTTAGATTCGGAGTAACAGTACAAGGTGAAAAGATAAAGATGCTACGGTTTGCTGATGATATAGTAATTCTAGCCGAGAGTAAAAAGGATTTAGAAGAAACAATGAACGGCATAGATGAAGTCCTACGCAAGAACTATCGCATGAAAATAAACAAGAACAAAACAAAAGTAATGAAATGTAGTAGAAATAGCAAAGATGGACCACTGAATGTGAAAATAGGAGGAGAAAAGATTATGGAGGTAGAAGAATTTTGTTATTTGGGAAGTAAAATTACTAAAGATGGACGAAGCAGGAGCGATATAAAATGCCGAATAGCACAAGCTAAACGAGCCTTCAGTAAGAAATATAATTTGTTTACATCAAAAATTAATTTAAATGTCAGGAAAAGATTTTTGAAAGTGTATGTTTGGAGTGTCGCTTTATATGGAAGTGAAACTTGGACAATCGGAGTATCTGAGAAGAAAAGATTAGAAGCTTTTGAAATGTGGTTCTATAGGAGAATGTTAAAAATCAGATGGGTGGATAAAGTGACAAATGAAGAGGTATTGCGGCAAATAGATGAAGAAAGAAGCATTTGGAAAAATATAGTTAAAAGAAGAGACAGACTTATAGGCCACATACTAAGGCATCCTGGAATAGTCGCTTTAATATTGGAAGGACAGGTAGAAGGGAAAAATTGTGTAGGCAGGCCACGTTTGGAGTATGTAAAACAAATTGTTGGGGATGTAGGGTGTAGAGGGTATACTGAAATGAAACGACTAGCACTAGATAGGGAATCTTGGAGAGCTGCATCAAACCAGTCAAATGACTGGACAAAAAAAAAAAATGGTAATAACTGTATATATATTATTAATATGCTCGAGTAGTTACATACTGGTCTACCACACTCTCAAGTTTACATTTAAGACTCTTACTTAATATTTTTACTTTCCTGTCTAGATAACAGAGCTATAGACAGGATTCAATTTTGGCATATGGAATTTTCACGGGATCTTGATTTTTCACACCTAAGGAACCCAAAAAAACCAGATGGAAATTTTCTGGATGTTAATATTCATATGTATATGTGCTCAATGTTAGTATCTAAATCACCTTATACCTCCAGAACTACTGGACCGATTTTGACCAAACTTGGTGAGATTACTCCTATATATAGAATTCATTGATGAATTTTTAACTTAAAAGGTGAAGGGGATTAGGCTTTAGAGCAAGGTCACTCTCAGTATCTTGAGATATCGCCTAATTAAGCTGATATTTTTCTTAGGCACATTCGTTAACAATTAAAAAATTACAAAATTTTGTAAAAAAGATTTTTGCAAAATCGCACGCCCACCCTAAAAATTGCTGTTGTAGTCGCCTGATTTGTTGTGACGTCACAGGTAAGCGGTAGAATTAAATAAGTGAATAATAATTTAAAGGGTAAAAAAATGTAATTCGGTCTGGCTGGGACTCAAACTCGATTGCACGGTTGCCACAGTACCTGGTGTGTTAGGCGTCGCGGCTACATCAGTCTGCCGACTGTACAAGCGAAATTTGTTCTATGTAAGTTGTGAAATTACATTACTTTAGTTAGTGTCGACCGTCGCCATTCGCTGTGAATTAAATACGGTATGTGCGCGCGCTTTAGTTAGGATCAATGAAGTAATTTATTTAGAAGTCCTAAGGTTCAAATCGTAGTAAAGGCAGTTAGTTACTTCTACAGATTTGAATACTAGATCGTGGATACCGGTGTTCTTTGATGGTTAGGTTTCAATTAACCATACATCTCAGGAATGGTCGATCTGAGAATGTACAAGACTACACGTTATTTGCATTCATACATATCATCCTCATTCATCCTCTGAAGTAATGCCTTACGGTGGTTCCGGAGGCTAAACAGGAAAAAGAGAAAATGAATCATAGAATTAAACAAATTAAAAAAATATTATATTTAAATAAAATTATAAATATTTTAAATTAAGTTGTGTGTGTATGCGAGTGTATCTTCACCCCCTTGACCTTTTAAGATGAAGATTAATGGCATCAATGTCCCATATACAGAAGTAATCTGATCAAGTTTGGTCAAAATCGGTCCAGTAGTTCTGGAGATATAAGGTGATTTAGAGGCCAATACCGAGCATACGTACATACGAACATTAACATCCGGACAATTTCCATCAGGTTGTTTGGGTCCCTTAGGCGTCAAAACGCCAAGATTCGGTGAAAACCACACATGCCCAAGTTGGACTGATTTCAATACTTTCCCTTTTAGAGCTTTAGCACTATCTAGTCGGGAAAGTATAAATAGCAGATTTCTAAAATGGTAATTTCTTTGCCTCAAATAAAAGAATGCAACTAAATTTTTGTTTTTTATGCTTTTTATACAATTTTTTCTTTGATCTAAAAATTATTAATCAAAAGTAATCACAAATAAAGAAATAATTGAGTCGTATGTATATATTATAAATCCCTTACGCAGGACCCGTTATAATATATAGAGTCCTGCGTAAGGGATTTCTTCCACTTAAGAAGAAAAAGAGAGAAAATAAAGAAAGAAGGATCAAGAAGCAATTAAAAGGAACTTTTTATTTAGAATAATGTGTTCGTTTAACAATTTGTTCTTTGTAATACGGACAATGGCATTTCCAAAAGTTCGATCAGAATAATTACCAAACCGTAAAGAGAACTTATAAAAAAGTAAGGGAGCGCATAATGAAATTATTTCGCTTCAGCAATCAAAAGGATGGTCGGGTCTGCAGGCCAAGAGGTATAATACTGCCGGGGACTAGCGAATAAGGGAAGTAGTTCTGCAAGTTTGAGTTTGGCGCAGTTGCGGTAACAGCGATAACAATAATCGTTTGGTAACGAGTGAAAATTACGTCACGAGTATTCGATTTTGGACAGTAGGTGAAACAAGAAGTTGTTCGGTGAGTTATTTATAAAGTAATGAAAGGAACAGTATTCTATTCATTCATAAATAAAGGATAGTTCTTTTGTAAAAGGTAAAAGTAATAATACTAGCAGAAAGTGGATTTTATGAACTTTGGATTCTTCTACTGTTATATTACGCAATATTATAGTTTCACTATAAGGTTTTTAGAAAATCGGATTTTATTTTGGTGTTTATATGTCATTAAATAAGTTTTATTTTGTTTATTTAAATTACTGTTTCGTATGTTATATACATTTATAATTATTATTATTTATTTCATATATTTTTATGGTAATAAATTATATTTATAAGAAATTTTTACGTTTGTTAGTCTCTCAATATCCTTATCGAACTGCGAACATGCGACCATATATATTGTAATATATGTAATAATTTTACGGTTGAAGGCGACTTGTCGTGAAACATAAGTCTCGACATATTGCATAAAATTCAACAAATGTTATAGCAAATTTATTTTGCCGACTTAGAAATAATTTTTATAAAATTTTTAAAACAGTATACAATTTATAACATTGCATCCATTGCACTAAAAAAAGAAAATTTATTAAAAATGTGTTTATATTCATCTCTTCGTAATGTGTCTGTAGCTGATAGTTATACACAACATGAAATAGAAAAAAAAATAAATAAAAAGAAAGAAAAATAAATGTAACAGGGTGTAAGAAATAGTAGGATAGAATCTAAATTTAGTGGGGGAGGGAATTGAGACTGATGCCAGAGGGTCAAAGATCTCTCTTATACTTGTTATTATTTAAACTTTCCAACTTTAGTACAATAAACTTAGTAAAGTAATTATTATTCCAAAGACAAGGCATAGGATATTCTGCCAGAAATTGTTATATATTAAAAATAAAATATTTTTAACAAACAATATTCTGATGTTTGTTGTAGATTTATTTATAATTAAGTCTAAGATATCAGCAACAGTGTTGTCAACAGTTTCTTCTATACTCTTATAATACTTTTATACAACAGAGATATATGTTTTTCTGTGTAGATTTTAAATTTTCCTTCGTACGACGACTCAAAAGTATATTGCCTTCCTAAAAAATAGAAAAAGTATAAATAAATAAAAAATGGAAGCAGAATAAAAAGGTCCAATCAAACTCAAAACTTAGATTCAAGTACCTAAAACAAAACTACTACGTTAAGTTTAATCGGAAAATAATAGATTAAAATACTTTTAAAATTCATTTCTTAATAAAATAAAAGATAATAGAAAAAAAGACAGAACAAAAAAGGATACAAACATTTTATATTTACTATTAATCTCGGTATATAAATCGATATTTTGGAGTATACATACTATATATATATATATATGTATATATATATATATATATATAACTAATAAAATAGAATTTACTTATTTTGTTAATTTATATAAATCATTAATTAAAAATAAAATAAAAATGTCAGAATAATCTTCCTATTATATAAAAAAACAACGTCTTTTTCATTTGTTTCCGACAACCGCGAAAACTACCGAACCAGTCATTACGACATTTTAACTGTAGCTTTCTTATGAACTCCGAAATGTTTACCATCGTTCAAACTTCACCAATCTCACTACTGTATAAATCGTAGATAAAAAAAATATATATAAATCACCTAGTACTTCTTTTATTAATTTAATGGCGACTATATCAACAGATATTGTCTACAACGATCTTGTTTATGTTAATATCGACTTCTTCAGAACGTTTTTAAGTGATTTACTAAATTTATTTATTTTTTGGTTGATGAAATCTTACAGGAAATTTGAAGCTTGTACGTGGAATATGGAAAGTGTAATTTTGCAGCGTATGAAAAATGCCATGCTTTACCGGGATTGGAACCTGGAACCCGCGGATGAAAGGTCGAGACACTACCACTTCACCATGTAGATCGGCAAATTTAATGTCATTGTACATAAATTAACGATCTCCTTGACGGAGTGGTAGCGTTTCGGTCTTACATTCGGATTCGAATCCCGATCAGGCGTGGAATTTTTTATTCGTTACAAAATTTCAATCTCATATTCCCATACACAAGTTTCAAGCATAAACTCGTATGGTGAATTTAATCATAAAAAATAAATTTCCCGCCCGGCTGGTTAACTAATTGTCGCAAATCACTTGTTTAACAGCTGATTTTCGAAGTCGAAGGTTTTAAAGTTCGAATTATTTTCTTCTTTTTTTTGTTTAACCTCCAGGTCCACAGTTAAGTATTGCTTCAAAGGAAGAGATGAATGATTTGTAGCGTGTGTGCAAATGCCATGTCTGACCGGGATTCGAACCTGGGACCTCCAGGTGAAAGGCCAAGACGCTATCACTCGCGCCACGGAGGCCGGCAAGAGGTTCAAATCCTACTAAAGGTTAGTTGATTTTATCCAAATCTGAATACTAGACAGTGGATACCGGTGTTCTTAGTTGGTTGGGGTTCAATTAATCACGCGTCTCAGGAATGATCGGCCTAGTCAGTACAAGACTACACCTCATTTACTTGTCACACATATCATCTTAATCTCACTGGAACGTCGGGGGGGGGGGGGGATTGGTTATTGTTCATTAGTAGAACAGACTGCAGCATAAGGTTAGGAAAATAATAATTGTCTATAAAAGATCAATTTGTATTATTATCATAATATACATAAAAAAATACTTTGATAATAAAATTAAAGGTGATGACCTTTATTTACATATTTAACAAAGCTGGGATGGTTTGAGAAATATTGAATTTCGATATCAATACTGACTTCTTCAGAAAGTTATTAAGTGTTTTACTAAATTTAATGTCACTGGTCAGAATAGCGTTGATCCGGCAGAACTCATCCTCACGCGAGCAAAGTAGCACTAGAAAGATTTTTATATACTGAACTAATAAGTTTCATCAGGGTAAGCATAGATTGAACCACCGGGTTGGTCTACTGGTGAACGCGTCTTCCCAAATCATCTGATTTGGAAGTCGAGAGTTCCAGCGTTCCCTAGTAAAGTCAGTTATTTTTACACGGATTTGAATACTAGATCGTGAATACCGATGTTCTTTGGTGGTTGGGTTTCAATTAACCACATCTCTCAGGAATGGTCAACCTGAGATTGTACAAGACTAAACTTCATTTACATTCATACATATCATCCTCATTTAACCTCTGAAATATTATCTGAACGGTAATTACCGGTAGCAAAACAGGATAAAGAAAAGGGTAAGCATAGATTCTACAAAATCGGCATAAATTCTACTTTCAATTCCATATTAATATTTTCATAACGCTTAGGTCGGCGAGGTCATAAATACGAAGAAGAAATTCAAGGGCTACTTGAATTTATGATCGTAGACAATGTGAATCTACGCCAGAAAGTTTTCGAAGAGCAACGCATTCGTTCGGCTCAAAATCGAGTTCAACCTTTGAGAATATATTAGGTCTCAGCTTATATTATATCAGCTTTTGATTGTCATTCTGAAATTGACTGTTGAATTTGAAATCTATTCAAATACGTAACGTAAATAAAATGTAACCATTTAAATGCCAAAAAAGTGAAATGATGAAACTCCTGGACTTTCATTTGCTGGAGGGAAAGTAGTACTAATTTTAATTTCATTAAAAATTTGTTTTTGGGATTACATCTTTTATATAAATATTTTGTTTTATTATCCAGAAAGTTGTAAATAGCGCTGATAGAAACAGTCCACACATAAAATTACTAGAAAGCTATTTCCAATTTTTGAAGTTTAAAATTGAAATTTGTAACTTCTTCTGCATGGATATAGCGCGGGAATGCAACGACAAAGATGTTAGTTATACAAATTTATATTTGTTTATAAAAAATTATTAAAATACGTTAGAAAAGAGAAAATATTTAAAAATTATTTTAAAAAATTAATTAAAATGTTTAAATAGATAGACTGGACGTTTCGACTGTTAAATAGGCAGTACATTAGTATAACGACTAATATTGTATTTTTCCCGATTCTCCTTCTTTAATAATAATTTATAATATATATATTTTATTAATATTAAATTTATATTTATTTTTTATAATGCTTTATTATTAATCAGTAACTTAAAAATGTTAACGGGTTATGAAAAAAATTATTGTTTTTAATAGTTAGGTAAATTATATTCTGTATGTAGAATATAATTAATTATAAAAAAATATAATTTCTTCACTTATTTATTGCTTTATTTTATTTCATTTTTCCTGTTCTTTTACGCTTTCATATAGATCTCTACCTGATCAGAACATATTAATGTAAATTTAGATTAAAAATATACTTAACAAATTAAAAACATACAGAGGTATGTTTATCATCTCAGTGATTGATTTAATACTTTAAAACATTCTGAGTTCTCCGTTAAAACGTAGTAAAAAGAATTAACATTATAAACAGTTGTTTTTATTAGTGTAATATTGATAATTTATAGCAATTGATAAGATAATCTATTACAAATTTTATTATTCAATATTAATCAATTACATTGCGGTTGTTGTTTCATGTTCTTTGCATTATGATGTGAGATCTACCAACTAATAAAGAATTAAATAACCTCTAGATTGTAAAGAACCAGCATGTAAACGTGTCCGCAAAACGGACAGAATGAGCATGTTCATTGGTGGTACAATAAAGCATTTCTATTAGTTAAAAATCACTACGTAAACCGATAATTGGTTCACTAATTCGAAGATGACGTTTTTTCAGTCTAATTTATTTACTGTTGAACACAGGAACTAGCATTTATTAAATAAAGACAACTAAGAGCTAAATTTGTCAAAAGACTACGTAATAGATTGGAACAACTATATACGCAAGGTTCCCAACGATGAATTAGAATTACGTGGTGGAAAGAAAATGTGGGTTCCAGGTAAAATTGACTAATCTTTTTATTCGCCGACCGAAATATTTATGTTGGCAGATATGTGTATCCGCAAATGAGGATTTTGAGAGGCAGGTGTTGAAGAGACAACGATCGTTTAATTGTAAAGATTATTGATCTCAACATTGATAAATACAATCAAAGTAAATTTTTAAAAAGAAGCGAACGTACAAAAGAAATGAAATCAAAGGAGCCGGTTTTGAACGTCTCATAGTAAACCACAACTATATATTTTTTGATTCCCTAAACAAATGTATATACCTAAATAATTTTAAAACATTAACAAGTATTGAAAATAATACGGTGATCATGAACTGAAGTACAAGTACTATTTTTTTTTCGGGAGGGAGTGAGTATTAAATAAAAACTTTTAGTAATTTGTGATCTTGATAAAAAAACTTCAATTTTTGTAAGAAAAAGGTTTTGCTAAAGTGCCCAGTAAAGATTTAAAATCCTACTTCCCATAAGTAGATGGGGTTCTAAAACAACCCCATCCCTTTTTCCAATTTTTGCAAAAATTTAATACATTCTTTTTCCCTAAAGGTAGTACCTGTCTACCAAGTTTGAAGAAAATCGGTCAACGGGGTCCAGAGTTATAAAACCAAGTACAGGCCAACATACATACGGACAAACGCCGGTCTGATATAAATATTTTTTTTTTGGATTTGGGAGCATTGAAATACAAGAGTTTTTCGCAAATTATTTGCAATTTATTAAAATCTACTTTTTTTGTTAAACTATTTTTAAGCCAAAAAAAAAATTATAAAAAACCAATTTTTACTTCCTTATACGAAGTAAAGGACGTTTTGTGATTGAGAAAAATTTCAGTTTTCAGGTTCATCAGAAATATTAATTTTGACCATCCAACGCATAATACGTATGCACGTATGTATCTCGCATAACTCAAAAACGATTAGCCGTAGGATGTTGAAATTTTGGATTTAGGACTGTTGTAACATCTAATTGTGCACCTTCCCTTTTGATTGCAATCGATTGGACCGAAAGTGTCCAAAAAAGCCCAAAATCCCCAAAAAACTGGATTATGTTCTTTTTTTAACTGCAATAATAAGGCCTGATTGAGAGCTTTTCAACTTTAAATCATAAGTGGTAGTTATTTTCAGTGTTTTTAGAGATATAGCCAAATAAAATTTGAATTAATGAAACATCTGGACCTTGCAAGAAGGCACATCTGTTCGAGTACGACTTCATTTCTGACTTTGTTTCTTTAATTTAAATATATTGATTTATTATAATTATTAACCTCCGATTGAAAAAAAAAAATACCTTAAATAATTCAATAATAGAAATTAAAAAAAAATATGAAAAAAAATCAGAAGTTGTGAAATAAAATTTCTCATCTCAGGAGTGGTCGAACTGAGACAGTACAAGACTACACTTCATTTAGACTCATACATATCATCCTCATTCATCCTCTGAAGTAGCACCTGAGCGGTGATTCCCGGAGGCTAAACAAGAGAAAGTAAGAATACCTCTCGGATATTCTGTTTAACATCTTGATGCAGTAGATAAATATTACTGTCCCATTGGATCAACGAAAAATCGTTCATCCGATGAAATTTTTATATACTGTATGTGGCGAGTGGAAAAACTATTTACACAACAATTCATAATTTTTTTATGTAGGATTATTTTGCACGATTAAGCGGGCATTTAAAACGACAATTTAAGGCATTATTATTGATGATTCAAACAAACGGTATTTATATTTTTGCATTTTCTGCTTATACAAAAGTGAATATATCAATTTAATTTTTTTGAGATTTAATTCAAAGTAGAAATTCTGTTTTTATTTTATTCTCCTAAGCGGTCGGAAATCGTTGAGAAATTTCTATTTTAAAATATATTTCACA
The DNA here is from genome assembly GCF_047948215.1 of Lycorma delicatula. Lineage (NCBI taxonomy): Eukaryota > Metazoa > Arthropoda > Insecta > Hemiptera > Fulgoridae > Lycorma > Lycorma delicatula. The sequence goes on along the minus strand of NC_134464.1, from coordinate 71,132,180 downwards.
ACCAATTGATCGATAATTTAGATTTAATATCTCATTAATCCTGATTCGAGTAAATCCTAAACTATTATTCTTGACACATTTTCTTAGAAAAAAAAAATTCGGAGATACTAGATAAAATAGTTATTTCCAAAATTTTTTAAGCTAGATCTTCATAATAGAGATCCTCTTCTCACAATCACCTGACATATTTTGAAGAAATATCATTCTTCATCTTGTTTTTTCCTTAGAAAGACTTTTCTTCATTACCTACGATCCTGAAGAATATTTAGAGCATCTTTAAATGCATTTTTTTCTTTAATACCCATTACTATACATGCATTTGTTATTTAGTTATACAGGTATAAGATTAGCTTTGTTATTGTATTATAAAATCTGAACATTTCGCGCTTAAATCCCAAAGGGACATTAAAGAATACACACCACTTCGTTTTTTCATGATTCACACTTCATCTAAGATGATCTTCCGCAACAATTTCCCAAAAATAAATCTGTAAAAATTAACTGGTTTCATTAAAAAAAAAATGAATTACGGTATATTTTACCTTTCTTCTTGGTGAACGGTAAATTACTGGAAAAAACTTTTTAATTTTGTTTAATAAAATTTTAATTTCGTTTTTACCTCGGATATTCGCAGAAGAGGTCTTCAGTGAACAAAAAAAAAAAAAATACCGATGCTTCTAAACTAAGGATTTTTCAGTTCCTTCGGTTTCTTACCTTTTGAAAGTAAATAAATAAATAAATGTTGACAAATAACCAAGCCATTTTTAGTATATCGTGGGAATATTATTTTGACATCGGTATCCCTTAATTGGTCGGAAGGTCCGTCGGTTAAAGAGCCACAGCAGTAGTGTATTTATATTATTGTTAAATGTTGAAAGAGGTCTCCTTTTTCCCTTCCTTCTTTACCGTACCGTTCTAATAACCCCTCAATAGATTAGCGACCCACTTGTCACACAACCCTTGTGAAATATTGAACTGTCGGCGGCTATACATTCTCTTCTTCTTTATTTCTTTATTCCGTCATTCATTTCATTTTTATTCTGCTTCACATGGTAAGGTTTCTCTTATTGTAAAACGCAGAATTGAAATATCTCCATTTTTTTTTCTATATATAATTTGATGTTCCCATGCATTAATAGAAATAATAATAATAATAATAATAAATACTACAAAGAAAACAATTATAATATACTGTTAATTATTTATTAACATATTTATATATTAACAATATATTTATTCAAATCTTTTGTTAAACATATTAAATATTATTAATAAAGCTCAATTTTTTATTTAAAAATACGATACTGTTGTCAGAAAAATCTTTTCTGAAAAAAATAGTATAAATAAATTTATTATAACCCAGATTTAAACACCAGAAAAATCTTTAAAAATATTTAAGGAGTGTAATGTTTTATACAAATGGAATGAACAGAAAATAAAAGCCTATATATTTATTGTTATAATACGATTTTGAAAATATAATAAACTAATCTACCCTGAGGCTCCCACCGGTGTTCATTATTTTCATGTTTATGAAAATAATATTGATAAATAACAATTAAAGCCTATTCAACTTATAAAATATATCCCTGTATTGTAATTTCTTCAAAGTAACAGTTTGGTCAGCAAACCCATTGGGTTGGTCTAGTGGAGAACTCATTGTAAATCAGCTGATTTCAAAGTCGAGAGTTCTGAAGTTGAAATTTTAGTAAACCTTTATACGGATTTGAATGCTTTCTTTCTTTTTCCTGTTTAGCCTCCGGTAATTACCTTTCAGATAATATTTCAGGTGATGAATGAGGATGATATGTATAAGTGTAAATGAAGTGTTGTCTAATACAGTCTCAGTTCGACCATTCCTGAGATGTGTGGTTAATTGAAACGCAAACCACCAAAGAACACCGGTATCCACGATCTAGTATTCAAATCCGTGTAAAAATAACTGAATTTACTAGAACTTGAACGCTGAAACTCTCTACTCCCAAATCAGCTGATTTGGGAAAACGCGTTCACCACTAGACCAACCTGGTGGGTTACGAATTTGAATGCTAGATCGTGGATACCAGTGTTCTTTGGTGGTTGGGTTTTAGTTAACTACACATATCTCAGGAATGGTCGACCTGAAACTGTACAAGACTACACTTCATTTACATTTATACATATCATTCTCATTTATCCTCTGAAATAATACCTTATGGTGGTTCCGGAGGCTAAACAGAAAAAGAAAAAAAAAGTTTGGTCAGCACAGGAATCGAACGTTAAATAATAAACTTCAAAATGACAGCCTCCGTGGCGAAGGGTAGCGACTCGGCCTTTCATCTGAAGGTCCCGAGTTCGAATCCCGGTCAGGCACGGCACTTTCAAAACGCTACAAATCATTCATCTCATTATCTGAAGCAATACCTACCGGTAGTCCTGGAAGTTAAAAAAACAAAAAAACCTTCAAAATGAGTTAAGACAAATCTGAGAAGAAGAAAAAGCCAAAAGTCATATTTTTGGTAAAAAAAATAATAAAGTCGGTAGCTTATTTATATTAAGGAGGTATTATTAGTTAATGCAGTAATAATTATTGAAGAACATAAGAAAGGAGCCATAATAAGAAAGGGAGTCCGACAAGGACGTTCCCTATCCCCGTTACTTTTTAATCTTTACATGGAACTAGCAGTTAATGATGTTAAAGAACAATTTAGATTCGGATTAACAGTACAAGATGAAAAGATAAAGTTGCGACGATTTGCTGATGATAAAGTAATTCTAGCTGAGAGTAAAAAGGATTTGGAAGAAACAATGAACAGCATGGATGAAGTCGTACGCAAGAACTACCGTATGAAAATAAACAAGAACAAAACGAAAGTAATGAAATGTAGTAAAAATAATAAAGATGGACCACTGAATGTGAAAATAGAAAGAGAAAAGATTACGGAGGTAGAAGAATTTTGGTATTTGGGTAGTAGAATTACTAAAGTTGGACAAAGCAGGAGCGATATAAAATGCCGAATAGCACAGGCGAAACGAGCTTTCAGTCAAAAATATAATTTTACAACAAAAATTAATTTAAATGTCAAGAAAAGAATTTTGAAAGTATATGTTTGGAGCGTCGCTTTATATGGAAGTGAAACTTGAACTATCGGAGTACCTGAGAAGAAAAGATTAGAAGCTTTTGAAATGTGGTGCTATAGGAGAATGTTAAAAATCAGATGGGTGGGTAAAGTGACAAAGAGGTATTGCGGCAAATAGATGAAGAAGGAAGCATTTGGAAAAATATAGTTAAAAGAAGAGACAGACTTATAGGCCACATATTGCTTTTGGCCTTATATCACAGGATTAACAGATTTTCTTCAAATTTAGCTAAAATATTTCTATATATAAGGAACTGATCGTATAATTTTTTTTCAAAATCCGTTACAGGTTGGGGTATATCACCAAAAAACCAATTTCGGTTTTCTTCAGAGAGATTTTAGAGAACATTTTTTACTTACAGTGCATTTACAAAATAATGCAAACAAATTTTAAAAATCAACCTCCCTTCTTAAAATTGATATATATGTTTTTTTGTTATTTGCTCTATCTTCCTTCGGTTTAAACATTTTTCAATTTCTTTTTTTAATTTTAATACTACATGTATAGAGTTATCAAGAAATATCTACAATTTTTTAAAATTACACTTCCCGGGTCAAAAATACAAACATTTTTTTTTTTAAATTCCTTTTTCTTATTTTAGGCTTTATTGAAGGAGGTGTTATGTTAGATTTACAGAAAACTTTATTTAATCAAATTTGTTAAGTTTAACTTATGTATGTTTATTTTAGAAAAAAACTTTTTTTAAATTTATTTCTCCCTCTAAATTACATACATTCTGTTTTTTTTTTTTTGACTCTTAATTTTTTTAATTTTTATTATTAAAGTACCGAGAAAGTTATACAATACTTTGCTAGCCATTTTTTCTGCTACTAGATCGTGGATACCGGTGTTCTTTGGTGGTTGGGTTTCAATTAACCACACATCTCAGGAATGGTCGAACTGAGAATGTACAAGACTACACTTCATTTACACTCATACATATCATCCTCCTTCATCCTCTGAAGAATTATCTAAACGGTAGTTACCGGAGGCTAAACAGGAAAAAAGAGAGCCATTTTTTCTGCGTGGTACATTCCTAATAGAAATTCAATTTTTTTTGTAAATAGTGGTCAAATCTAATAAAACAATGGTATTAATTAAAAAAAAAACAAAAAACAATGATATTAATTTAAAAAAAGGGCTAGGTTTTCTATATCTTGATTTAATAAGTTAATAAATTATATTAGTTAATAATTTTATTAATTATGATTTACTTTGTAGTAATTTTAAATATTTAACATCTTTAAATATTATTTAACTTTAATATTATTTTATTTATTTAATTAAGACCTTTCAAAAAATTATCTTACTGGATTATTTTATTAATTATTATACTAATCTATTAATTTTAAATTAATACTATTTTTTACAATAAGAATAAACAAAATAATAATAAAAATAATAAATAATATATAATAAAAACAATAAAGTTTATATTTTTTATTATTAATATAGATTTAATTACTTCTATTTTTTATATTTTTAATTAATTATGTATTTCGTGTTGTGATGGAAGATTTTACTATAGTTTCTCTTGATACATTCTAGAAAACTTTGTGACAATTCCTATTTATACTTTATCGGTAGAGTACCATACCAACCCTTACTGACGTCATCTTATTATCAGATTGTCTAAAAAGTATTGAACATTTGGAGGCCAAAAATGAGAATACAGTTATTGCTATTAGAAAATAACATTATGAGATCAAATATGCTCCAATTTTTCGATGACCTTCGGCTATTTTTGTGGCAACACCATAATACCGTTGCTATAGAACGGTTTCTGGTCAAAAAATTGTGACACATGGTTTTCATATATCTCTTTTGAAAATAACATAACACTTTTCAGGGAGTTTTGCAGAGCGGGAAACATGTGATAGTCTGACGGTACCAGTTTCGGGCTATACGGCCGATGCATTAAAACCTCTAGGTCAAGTTCTCTCAATTTCTGATGGATCGTTAAGGATGTATTTGGTCTGGAGTTGTCAGCGTGGTATACGACACCCTTTTTGTTGAGAAGTTCAGGCCGTCTCTTTTGAACTGTTAGGTGCAATCGCGCTAATTGTCGACAATACAGGTCTGAATCTATAGTTCTGCCGGGCGGCAGCAGCTCATGATACACGATGCCCTTTCCATCCCACCAAATGCTCAGTATAATCTTCCTGGACGTCAGTATGGCCTTTGTCACAGACTGTGGAGTCTCGCCTTGCTTCCACGATCTTTTTTGCATATTGTTGTCATGGGTTATCCACTTTTCATCACTAGTGATCAACCGCTTCAGAAATGTCTCGATTTCGTTACGTTTCAGTACAGATTCACAGCTAGAAATTCGATCTAGTACATTTTTCTGAGACAGATCATGTGCCACCCAAACGTTGAGTTTCTTCTTGTAGCCAGCTTTCTCTAAATGGTTTAACGCTGTTTGGTGATAGATGTTTAGTTCATTAGCGATGTCAAGACTGCTTACATGCCGGTCTTCCTAGACTTATACAAAAATATCATTCACTTTTTCTGTGATTTCCCGCTCACTGTGAAAAGCATCTTGGTCATCGAAATTTTCAGAAGAAAGCAACTGAACGCCTTTATCGAAATAAAATTGTAAAATGTAGTGCAGTTTTGCGGAAAGTTCACTCATACGCACGGCGTAATACCTTACGTTTGACTTTAAGAATTCCAACAATTTTTGCACATCTACTAGCATTAATTGCCAGCTGCCAAATGACATTCTGCTTGATCCACTGCGACTCATACACCCTGAGATTTGGGACGCCAACGATATCTCGTGCGCATACGGCTCACTTACTTGTTAGACTATTTATTATTATGCACCCGAATAGAAAAAACCTGATTAATAATCTCTAAACAAAATTGATTTTAGCTTTTTAATCCATTTTTGTACTTTTTGTTTAACTCTACGTATTCGTTAATCTGATTTTATTTTTAAACAAAATATCATACGTGGATGGTGGTGGTGCTTGAGTATATATTTCTACGGATAAGAATGGTATAAAAAAAAAATCAGTTTCAGATTCCTTGGAGTAAAAAAGGAAAACTCTACTTTTTTTTATTAAATAAATAACTATTCCGAATTGTAATGAACAAAAAAAAAGTTTGATGAATTTTTAACAACACAGGATCTAATCCAACGCACAGCAAGAAAATCAATTTAATTATAAAATACATAAGGATTAAAATTTGATAATATTCATTCCAAAAATAAACATTTAGGTGCCTATTACGTGTAATTTTAAAAAAATATAAAGCCAAACGGTTGTCAAGGTAAGTGTATATTCGAGGGTGTGAATTAACCATTATACTATTAGGTACTGCATTCCTGTCATGACAAAGACATTCTTTTAAGACAAAAAATGTCTTATAAGATAAAGTTGCATCTTGTAACAATTACCTATTAGTGAAATTGGTTAATTGAATGTAATAATAAATAAAATACAACAATTTATCAAGAACTCATTATATCACATTAGAAGATAATAATTTGTTTTCTGGAGTGCTTTTACGTGATGCAATTGATAAAATATTTCTAAAATTCAGAAGTGTGGTATCAATAACTTTATAACTCGAGTTATGGAAACTACTTAAGTAATTATTTGTAGCGTATTTTTCATTTTTATAAATAAATCAATAATTTTTTTTAAAGTAAATAACATAATTTTTATTTCCATTTTTATAGATAATTTCAAATGAATAAAAATATACTATTGAACGAAACGAACTGTTACAGTATTAGCGTGGAATAACAAATGGTAACATTGGGTAACCTTAAATGTAGCTGAAAAGACAAATTTAAAAATAACTAAGCGTAACTGGATCAGAATATGTAAAAAGAACACATGTTATATTTTAACCAAAAAACAATATTTTTGCCATTTCTTATTTGTACGGAAGTCTGTCAAAATGTAATGAGAATAATACAATTACGGTCCTTTGGATGAACTTGGAGGAGGCTGTTCCAGATCAGTTAGGTTTTGATCTTAAATATATGAAAGAGCTCTTTTTAGTGTTTGTTTTAGTAATCATCAGGTTTGTAAAACTGTTCCTGTGTGTCTTTTTACTAGAATTTCATCTCATGAAAAAAAATTCCGATTATTCTGGAATAAGTTATAACATCAAATACTGCATGAAGCTCGGCAAATATTCAACAAAAAACCTTCAAACGTTAATTAATGGATACATTACTTTATCACCAACCCAGGTGACACAGGGCTTTCGAAGAGGATCTTAACAAGATCTTAACAAGAAGTCGATAAAAGTTCTGGGTGTACTTCCACATCAAAGAGTAATGAAAATTTAATTATACTTATACCGTGACCAACGAATGACTGCCAAAATAATTACAGTAAATATAGGATTCCCTAACATGATCGTCCATTAAATTGTGACAGAGTTGCACATGAGGGAAATTTGCACAAAACGTTTTCCCGAAAACTCTCTTCAATAGAAGGAATATCCACACTAACCAGGAAATGTTGGATCTTTTGATAATTGATCCTGATTTCTTGGAACGAGTGATCAAAAGAGATGAGTCGTGGATGTTCGAATATGATCAGGAGACAAAAAGACAAAGTACCGAGTGACACATAAGCAAATCACCTCTAAAGAAAGTTCACATGCGCAAATCGAATCAATGTTTATTATCTTAGCTTTTCAGTGAATTGTCCATGAAGAATTCGTACCACAACCCTATACTGTGAATCAATCTTTTTATGTAGAAGTTTTGAAACTTTATTTATAAAAGTTTTGAAGTTTTGTAGAAGAAAATAAGGAATTATGCGTATGGGTCATCAGACTGCGTCTTCATTGATTTTCCATCGGAACAGTGCACCAAGACACTCAACCCTACCTGTGAGAAAGCTTCTAGCCAAAAAGTGCATCATAGTCCTTTCATATCCACTTTAAATCCCCGATCTGACACCTTACGATTATTAATTACTGTGCCATTTCGGCACAGTAGAAGGCTGTGAATTTAATAAAAACAGCTAGTGAATCTAATAAAATCAGATATTTTTAAATTTTGGTTTAATAATATTTTCCTGTGCGTGATCATAATTGGTGACCAATTGGATCATTACGTGGTCGCCATCTTGGTGACCCCGATTTTGAATATGTACATAGAAGTGTCAACGTATTATATTAGTTAAATTAAATTGATAATAATTTTATCGATAAATAAAAAAGAAAAAGATTAATTTTAGGTGATCAATATACCCACCGGGTTGGTCTAGTGGTGAACGCGTCTTCACAAATCAGCTGATTTGGAAGTCGAAAGTTCCAGCGTTCAAGTCCTAGTAAAGTCAGTTATTTTGACACGAATTTGAATACTAGATAGTGGATACCGGTGTTCTTTGGTGGTTGGGTTTCAATTAACCACACATCTCAGGAATGGTCGAACTGAGAAACTAACCCTTCATTTACACTCATACATATCATCCTCATTCATCCTCTGAAGGTAATACCTGAACGGTAATTACCGGAGGGTAATAAAGGAATAAGAAGGTGATCAACATACATCTTTTTTTTTGATAATGAAAGCTGCTAAAAGACTAATGAAATAATTCAAATAAATTTCTTGGGATCAATTATTAACTGTTTAATAGTGAAATTATTTTAAACAGAGTATACACGTTGTTCTTAAATTATCGATTATTCCATTTCTATGAAATGTAACCTTTTTGCAAATGCTGTTCCTATTTTTAAAAAAACTCAGTTTATTAAACTATTTTAACCGATATAAAAAAGAAAGTTTTTTATTCGATCCATATGATTTTTTTATGTGTATAAAAACCTATTACGCCAACTTCTATGTTATTTGTATTTTCCAGAGGAAATTCCTGCAGTGGTCTCGTTGTCAGTTTGTTTCCATATACTTAAAGTAGAAAAGAAAAATAAGTTAAAATTATATGAAAACCTATATCGCATACATTGATTATTTTAAGATATTTTTTCGTTTTGTTTTTTCGACATCATTGTTTTAGTATTGAATTTTTATAATAAATTTATATAAAACTTGATTTCAATTTGATATTTATAATAAAAAAAATTAATAAAAAAAAAATAATAATAATAATGAGCCCTAAGAAATCGGTCGAACAATGGAATTGACCTATTGTATAACACAAAACATGTACGACAAAAAATCGATCTCTGTAAATACAAATTAAGGCATTTGAATTTGGTGATTCGTTGAAGCGTTGAATTTTGAATTTTGCAAAATTTTTTTGAATTTTTGCAAAATATTTGACGATGATCAAGAAGGACCTTTTAAAATATTTAAAAAAAAGAAATAGATTTTTATTGAAAATATTTGATCTTGCAAAGAACAATACACTTAATACATAAATACATCGCTCCCTTAAAATATTACAGCAAAATATTTTTAAAAATAATGCATGAAAAAGATTGATTTTCATATGTCACATTTTTAAGGATGAGCAATAATAGAATCCCCAAGAAAATCCTCCTATTTTAATTACAAAGAAAACCTAAAGGAATATTTTATGGTAAATTTAAGAAATATTTAAACAAAGAATCAATCGAAATTCTGAACTTACAATTTAATCATGAAAAAAAATCAAAGAAACCTCAGAAAGTTGGGGGTTTGAAGAATTTCCAAAATAAAACGAGTAATAAAGGAAAATTCACGAAAAAGGTCAATGAGAAAATTAAAAACGAATTGGCACGAAAGGAAAGGAAGGTATTAAGAAAATGTTAGCTGGAACGACTGTAAAGAAACTGATTTAAAAATCGTAAAATTCCTTAAATTTTAACTTACAAGAAACTTCTAAAAAAAATACTATTAATTTACTAATCCTTAATTTACCATAGACTTAAAAAATAATATTTTAAGATTTTTAATACGGTTCTTATGATGCCGTTTTTGAAATATTTTATTTTTTTATTACTTATTCTTCTTCCTCATCCTTCAAGGAATCGGCGAATCTCCTGTTCCGATTTAAAAATAATCTCTCAACGTGTCATAACGCTTTCTTGGTCTTCCCACTTCTCTTTGACCTACAGGTTTGTATCTTTATATCTTTTTGGGTAGCCTTTCATCCGGCACATTCTTTCCACGTGGGGTAACCATACTTGTTTAATCTCTAAAATGTTATCTTATATCTTAAATACATTTAACTACTGATTTCATCATTACGTTCTTCATAGATGAAATACTTTTTGAAAATCATCGATTGGATTTAAGCTTTTCTCTACTTTTATATTTTTTGAGCAACCTCCGGGTCATTTTTTATAATGCTCAATTCGGTGTCTTTTTGGAATAAATTCAAATTTACTATTTTTCTTTTCTCTTTATTCAGATGTTTCTATATAATTTTTTTTAATCTGTTGCCCATATATAAAAAAAAATCGTTAGGAAGAAACTATTAGAAAGAATCTTGGGGCTTGATAGAACTGAAAAAGGAATGCAAAAAAGCGATAAAAATAGACTACTATCGAGGGTAAGATAAGACTCCCCAAAATAGAAGAAATTTTTTTTAAAACTTTTCCATCTAATTTTCTTGAATTTTTATGATAACATTTTCAATGTCATAATACAGAATGGTAATAAATCATTACGCTATTAGAATATAATATTAATATTGATGGTGACGGACAATGATTTTTGATGATAATTTACGTAAATGATTTTTCACTTAAGATATGAAGAAAAATATGTAATAGGACAAGATAAGAAACTTTATTCGAAAATACTATTATCAAAATTGATTTAAACATTATCAAAAAAAAGTATGTTAAAAAAAAATTAAACCTACTCCAGTATGAATTTAAAAGATAATCCTTTTTCACTTTTTTAAATTTCATCTATTTGAACTCTGTAACAGATTAAGAGTTAATAAGTTGTCGTTTTTTATTTGACATTAAGAAAAAAAAAATGTAAATTTAATTATATTCTTTTAAAACCTGGTTTCATTTTTTTCAAAAGTTTATTTTATTGAATAAAATTAGTCATTAAAATATCAAATTCTTTATTTATATATTTACTAGCCGGTCAGAGCGAGCGAAATGGGCCCTTACCGTCTGGACTCCCACTGTATGAGTTATTCTCATATTTGTGAGAATAAGATTGATAAATAACAATCAAAGGTTGAAAAGCTGTCTTCCCTCCAACGTTTCCCCTATTTCTTGACATAGAAGCTCTGATAAGCTCCTGCTGTAGGCGAAGCTACAGCTCGATTCTGGGCGTAGCGGTCTCGGTCAGCAGCTAACCGAGAACCACGCACTTCAACTGTTTCAGAGGACCAAGATATTCTCATTCTTTTAGCAGCTTTTGAATAATAAGAAAAGTTACTTAACTTTCTTGTAGACAAATTTTTAGGTAGATTTCATAAGAAATTTACCTATTGTAATGGGTACCATGATTCGACTTCCGGAAAATTTCGATGTATCTTCGCGTTTAACATCCCCCAGATTCCAAAACCACCGTCAGTTCAAAGGTTTATACATACACTTTTATAAATATATATATATATATATATATCACTTTCTTGTGGACACGATAACTGCCGTAATTTTGGGCCAATCACTTTCAAATTGATACATAAAATATAGCAACCCAAAATCTCGGCCGAGTTCATTAATAGGCAAAATTGGACTATGGGGGTGAAAATGGGGGGTTTTTCGAAAAAACAAAATATCGCTATAACTTTCTTATTAAGTAAAATATTGAATTCGTTTAAAGTTCCTATTATTCTTTGGATAAGGGTCTAAAACTTATCTAACCATCGGCCCAGGAGGTGGAAAAAATTGGGTTTGGAAGACAAAAAAAAAATCATACGTCCCTTAATAGGCAAGTATCAGTTTAAAATGTTCGTTAGTTTTCTAAACATTATCTAAAACTTTTGTCTGAAATTTTTTTTGATATGACCAACCCTCACGGCAAGAGAGACCAAAATGTTGTTGGAATTGTAAGAAGAGAGAGCTTGTCGTATGCTAAACATGTGAAATTCTTTTTCATATGCAACCGTTGTCGTATTAAGTGAATTTGAAGTTTTTCTTAACTTTAAGGTGGAAATCTTTTTTATCCCCTACTTAGCACCGGAGAGATCTACCTCCGCCTTCCGGCGTACCGAAAGGGATTTTTTAAATTGACAATCCAATACAGACAACCAAAATACACAAAACCTATAAAAGTTCACTAAATGTGCTAATTACACAAATAACTATAATTATATAACTATGTATAATGCAGTTAATTAATGTGTTAATTACAATAATAATAAATAATTAATCATTTTGCGTCATTATATTTCTATTAACCCTCCGGGCTGGCCTAGTGGCTAACTCGTTGTTCCAAATCCGTCATTTAAAATTTTGTAATTTTTGGTTCAACTGCATTTTCCATTTCGGATATTTTACAAAAAGGGCTCGTCAAAAATTAGCTGTTTAACAGCTGATTTTTGAAGTAGGAGTTTCTGAAGTTCAAATTCTAGTAAAAGTTTTTGTATGGATTTGAATGCTAGACAATGAATACCAGCGTTGTTTGGTGGTTGGGGCTCAATTAACTACACTCTTAGGAATGATCGACCTGAGTCTGTACAAGACTACACTTCATTTACATGTTATAAATATCATCTCGTCTCATTGAAACGTGGGGGGTTGCTTACTGTCCATTACTTGAACATATTGCAATGGACACATTAAGAAATAAATAAATAAAAACGAATAAATTTCTGTAACCATGGTTACAGTAATGAAGTAAAAGGATTATTATTTATTTTCATTAATGAGAATATCTTTAATATCTTAATCCCCATTAGGAATATCGTGATAATGGTAACTGGAGATAATGACTAAGCCTCTACAGTATAAATGGGTAACGTTTTATTCCGTCCAATACTTTTTGTATGACATACAAGGTGACCCTAGTTATCATTTTTATATATGCATAAATTTATTTATTTACATCACTCAAGCGTTATTTCGGAAATAAAAATAAAATAAATAAAAATAAAAAACTATTTGTATGAAATAACCTTTTGTTTTTCTTTAATAATTAACTAATTTTTTAGTATTAAAAATAGTTTAGTGTAGACAAACGCAATAAAACAATATTCAACACAATAAATTACTTCTAAAACTGTTAAGGAAGAAAGATATATTATACCAAAAGACCGATAAAGCGTCTGGGTTTGTGTTTTTATAAAAGGGAATAGAGAGAAAATTTCTTGCTACTGGATGTGTGTGGTTGCTTGCATAAAGAAATATAGTTATAAGTAACCTGTTTAGGGGGCTATAACTAACAAGCAAGAAAAGAGATGTTAGAAATATTATTTTGGGTTAGCAGCAGGTGTGAAATATTGTCAAATAACTGTAAAGAATTATCATTTAGTCGTTTTCTAATTCTGAACCGCATTTTCCATTTTAAATCTTTTACAAAAAGGGCTGTCAACTAATCCTATAACCTTTTTGACATATGTGCTTACACACACACGCGCTCGCACGCACAACACACACAAATGTATAAAGCAGTATTTACATGGTCTATTAGACGAAGATACTCTATTATTTTCTTTTAAAGGGAAGATTCTTTTCAACAAAATATCAGTGGTATAGAATAATGCATATGTTTTAAATAACCTTATTTAATTTCTTTAAAATTTCTACGTCATTTAACAGTTATTTTAATGTGATATTGTAGTATACCAATGGAAAAATTCAATTCATTTTAACTAAATTATTTAAGTTGCTAAAAGTACACCTGCGGTTCATTCCTTCAACCATTATTCATAATAAATTTAGAAAAGAAATTACTTTATTTTCTAATAAATATTAATATAATTAAAAAAAAGCAAAGTGAATTTTGTTAATTAAGCATTTATTCTTTCAATATTTTTATTTTTTTATAAAAAAATATAAAAGATTTCATTCATTTTTAAAATCATTTTCTGATTGTGTTTTGGGTTAAAAAATTGATGAACCAATAGAAATTGATCGATTAACCCATTAGAAATGAAACAAAATTATTGATAAAAACTACATCTATACAAATAAAAATGTAAATGTTCGTTTGCTCAAAATCTTAAATCTCGAACAGTTCTTCACCGATTGCTTTCAAATTTTGACATAACGCTGCATTCAAATACGCGCATGTTTTATATACCTACTATTTGTATACCTAAGATGTCCCACCTGTGAACTAAAAACATGCTTTCTTTGAAAAAAAACCAAACAACGCTATCTGTTGGACGTAAAAGCAACACACGCTATCCTAAATATTTTACGATTCCATTTCAATGTTTCACATTTACCATGCGGAGGAGTGATTGTCCCGGTGTGTACTTCGATGGTGTTTTGATCCCGCAAATGGAGACTTTGCGGTATCTGGGACTTCACCTGGATCGGCGTTTGACCTGGAAGTGTCACGTGAGGATGAAGAGGAAAAACCTGAACGTAAGGTACAGGGAACTTCATTAGCTGCTGCAGAGGAACTCAGGTCTCACGTTATCAAACAAGATCTTAATTTATAAGGCTATCCTGCGCCCAATCTGGACGTACGGTGTAGAATTGTGGGAAACGGCTAGTACTAGTAATGTGGAAATTATACATCGATTACAAAACGAAGTAGCGAGGGTAATTGCCGAAGCGCCATGGTTCACGCGGAATAATGAGATTCACGATTATCTGGAGCTCCCGTCGGTTCGTGAGATTGCACAACACCGCTATGTCAAATACCTGCAGAGGCTTGAGAATCATATAAACCATTTTGTAATTAATCTACTCGATAACAGCAGACACGTCCGACGACTGAAACGTCCCCATGTACTACTTAGGTTCTGCGTAACAGTTTGGAATCTAACCGTCAAATTTATTGGTGTTGTATCTAATTTATTTGTTACTTCTCTTTCTTTCTATTCTTTTTTCTTTTTATTCTATGTTATTAATGTTTGTTCTTATGGACTATATGGTGGTGAAATTAATGTTTTGTTATTTATGACTGAGCTTGAAATTTCATATTGGACTTTAAGTTTACTTGCAACTATTTATGGTTTATTACTTATGTTGGGGGTTCCTTAAGGACCTCCTTATCACGTGCTTTTGTCAGGAAACTTACTTGTGGTTCCGCAGGAGAGCCGATTGTAATTATAATTGTTACTGAGAAAAAAAAATTCTATGTTTCTGATATGTGTGTCCGCTATAGACTAAAAGAAATACTGGACCGATTTACGCGCGGGGAAAATAGAGAAAGGGAAAAATCGAAAAATGTAAAAAGGAAAGAAGAGGAAAACTGAAAAAAGAAAAAAGAGGAAAAGCAAAAACGGGAAAAGAAATGGAAGGGGAAAGGAGAAAAAAGGAAAGGGGGTAAATGCAAATAAGGAAAGATAAATGGAAGAGGAGAGGAAAGGGGAAGAAAATTGGGAAAAGGGACGGGGAAATGGGAAAAAGGGAAAGGAGATATGGTAAAGATGAAAATGGTAAAAAATAAAATGGAGAAAAGGAGGAAAAGAAAGGGTGAAAGAAAAGGGAGGGACTTAAAATTTTGTAAAGTTCCATAATGTTCATTTTGTTAATGTTTTATCAAACTTTCAATTGTGTTCATATAATCTATATATATATATTCAAATCTAGCAATAGCGAAGCATTTTCGGGTTTGCTAGTAACAAAATAAAAATAAAAGTGTACCCTCTTTGTGGTAAAAATTTTAGCCACTTTTAAACAATAGTTTTATTTTATATGAAACTTCCCAACTAGAACTTAAATAAATTACTGTAATATTAATCCCAGAAAAGGTTTATGTTTTTGATTGGCTGTCTTCTTTTATTTATTTAGCAACTAATTTGATTGAAATTTCCCATTTATAGCAAAACAAATCATAAAAAAATCTGACAACAAAGTTGTAATACTTTTCTGGCATTGGTTATTTATTCATAAATAATGGCAAAAGAATTATACATTAAAAAAGTTACCTAAGATTCCTTTTTTTGAGGGAGGAGTAATTTATGATGAAGTTTTATTGTAAAATTATACGTTTAACTAAACCAAGAAAACTTTAAAAGTTAAAAAAGAATCGATTTTTTTATTTATTCTGCTTCTCCACCTCTAAAATCACTTTCCAAGAATTTTTTTTCTACGTTTGCGATGTTAAACGGAAGAAAATAAATAACGTTTCACTAAAAAAAACACTACAACCAATAAAAATTTACCTAATTTTTTTTGGGGTGGATGTAAAATTTTAAATTAAAAATAATGTAATATTATTACAAGTTTATTGTTTAAACTTATAATCCTGTTAAGTTTTAAATAAACCAAAAAAAAGGTTTGAAAATTAAAAAAACTATATTTTTAAACTTTGATCGACTCTCCTACCTCCCAATATTGCCCCCAAAGTATTTTTTTTACTACTATGCCTAGGATACATTAAAAAAAATTCAGCTAAAAAATAAGAAATAAACAAAACGATAGCTTTTTGCGATTTTTTGGGAAAGGGAAATTTTGGAACAAATATAAAAAAAATGGTTAGATAAAAATGCACGCACATACTGGAGAATAATATAATGTGAGGTTATGCTTGCAAAATATTGAGAGAATTGACCCCCAAATCCTCTTCTGGAGATATTAACTCCAATGTTTTATCGACAAATTGCCCTACATACACGAAGTCTCTTTACAAAATTTTAACAAAATCGGTTTATCTAGTCAAAAATTATTAAGTTTCAAAGAGGCCAACGCACGTACGAACATTATCGTACATATATCGTAACATATATTATTATGTACGAACATTATCCCCACTTTTTTTATTTTTTGTGGTCCCTGGCTCACGAAACGTCGAGAAACGAAAAAAAAACATACTTCATTTTTAGACTGATTAACATAATTTCCTTTGTGCAGCATCTAGCTATGATGCCAGGGAATAAAATGTTATGTATATACTTGCTACCATAATCAAATGGTTGTAGGTGACCCGAAAAGAAACAAATTCACGAAAATGATATAGTCATTCCTGAGAATAATAAACAACCCAAAATCAAGATTACTAGGAAAAGTGAGGAATGAAGTAGTTTCCCAATACCTTCTTTGATGGACCTAATAGTTTGTTGCATACAGCATACATTCGAAACTCAGGTAATATTCAATCCTATAATCGATATTTTCATTCTGTTTATTATAGGGATTGGCTAAGTAATAAACACCTTACTTCCAAGGAAACCAACTTTGATTAGTACCACTTGTGTCTCAGATGATTTACTTCCGACATAGCGGAAAAATGACTATGATAGATAATGGCATAAAAAAAAAAATAATAAACGTATTCTTTCCTACAGCAACAGTACATTACGAACCTTTTTTTACATTTAAAAAAATGCTTGCCTTTTACAGTAGAAAGTATCTTTAATGATATAACTAGTAATTTTGGGAACAATATATCTCTTTATTTTATACCCAATTTAACAAATTGAGTTCTACAAGGAAACTAAATTAAAATTAAAATTTTTACCTACGATGCACGTATAAATAACAATAAAAAAAAAATCAACCTCCACCTCTTAAAATTGAAATACACTTTTTTGTTCCTTCCCTCTTCGATTTAAATGTATTTTAAAATATTTCTGAAAATTTATACTTCAACATAGAGCTATGAAGAAATATCTGTAATTTAAAAATATATATACATCGGATCTAAAATGCAAAAATATTTTTTGAAATTTCTTTTCTTTTTAGCCTTGATTGAAGGGGGTGTTAGGTTTAGAGAAAACTTTATTTAAGCAAAACTTATTTAAATTTTTGTTAACCTTAACCTATTTATGAATATTTTTAGAAAAATCTTTCTTAAAATTTATTCCCCACCTCTAAATAATGTACATTCTAATTTTTTTGCCTCTCTTAGTTTTTAATAACTTAATTTTGGATTTTTTCGGAATTTCCCCTCCAAAAAAAACACAATCTTTTAACCAATGGGCTAAAAACCATTTTTTTTCAATATCCAATAAAAATGAGGTGGGAATAAGCATGTTTCAAAATAGCAGGAAATATTGATATTAATAATAAGCATTATTGCTTATATTTCTTTTATTATATTGTTTAACCTACGCTCACTTCGATCACTAACCTCGAGTAATTAACAGTAAGTAATGTTTTGATTATTTAAATAATGAATTGATTAATAAATAATGAATTTATTATTTAAATATTCAAAATATTACTGTTAATTAGTAAGGTAAGCGAGCGAAGCGAACGTAGGTTAAGTTTGGTTAGATTATTTTTATAAAATAAATAAATATAAATGGTTATAAGAATGGTTATATCTGGTTATTGGGTTTCCCCCAATCTGGTTATTGTTAATATCAATATTTCCTGTTATTTTCAATTATCTCCATGTGAAAAACTTGCAAACTTTTGGGGGCGGAGTTATTTTTTTCAAGTTGAATTTTTATTTTGAAATGTGCATATTCCCACCTAACTGCTAATGGATATTAAAAATACATTGAATTTTGGGCCAATTGGTTAAAAAATTAAGTGTTTTTTTTTGGGGGGGGGGGGGAATTTCGAAAAATATCCTTAATTTTTATTGTAAGTAGCCAGGAAAGTCATTCAATACTTTGCCAGCTTTTTTTATTGTTAATTTATCAAACAATATAAATTTTAATAAAACTTATATTTTTTATAATTAAACAAGCTTCTAGCTTATATTATATTAAATAATGTATTAATTATTTAAAAACTAATTATTGAAATCAAAGATTCTGGGTGGTTCAAATCCTAGTAATGATAAATTACTTGCAATGGATACTGATGTAATTTGGGTGTTGGGTTTCAACTTAACCACACATCTCAGAAAAGATCGGCCATGAGTGTGTAAAAGCTACATTTCATTTAAGCCATACATATCATCTATACCTCTTTAAACCGTAAAGCTATTTATTGTTCAAAGTTGAACAAATTACAAAGTACATATTAAAAAGAAATTCAGTAATATTTGTAAAAAATTGTAATGACAATTATTTTCCAACGGCTCAGAAGACCTACCTCTAATTAAAAATATATTTTCATAAAATTTGATCGATTATTTTTTATTTTTGTTTATTGTTTTTTAAGATGGAGGGATCGACTGCTTTGATCATTTTTCTCTATGAGAATGGAAATTTGTAGCGTATGAAAAATGCCATACCTGATCAGGATTCGAACCTAGGATCTCCGAATTAAAAGGCTGAGACGCTATCATTCCGCCAAGGAGATTGACGATTAATTATTATTATTATTATTTAAGAGGTTAAGTAAGTTATAACATTTTATTAATAATTTTTTTAAATTAAAATTTACTAAATTATTAAAATTAAAAAAATGTCAAAATTATTTTGTTTTCATAAAAGTATCAGCCGTTAAAAATTATATTTCAAAATATAAATTTCAAAAAGAAAAAAGATTGGCTAAGAGATATGCTTGGTGAAGGTAGCAGCAGCTATCGATTGCGGAGCTCATCAGTCATTAGGGGTTGATGGGGGTTGGGTCATGGCGCCGAGACGCCTTCATGAATTCGCCAGACGTCTCCCCATAAAGCGTCGGTGTCGGCGCCATGAGAACTCCTCACTCGGTTGTTGCACTCCATAAGCATCCCGCGTTACAATTATACGCCTTTTGTGTTTTATTGCCTCCAATGTTTGTTATTTGTTAATAATTTGATGATAGTTCTATTTTACTGCTTCTACGGAGTAAATCATAAGCAACATAGCCCCCTCCGATCTCTTCTTTTCTTTTTAATCATTTTTCTTTCAACCCTGTCCAGACGCAATAAATGGACTGACTTTCTGAATATAAAATAAGGGTCTGGAACGATAGAGTTTAGTGACCTTAGAAATCTTGACGTATAATAACATCAACTATAGCTACTCATACCAACGTAACCGTTACTATTACTCTGAAAACACTACCCTACAACTGCCAAATCTTACTCACAAACACACTAATACTAGTACATTACATGTCTACGTGTACGGAGACCGACTCGCAATACAAAACAACATGTACCCGCTGTGAAAATCTTAAGTTATTTACTATCCGCTACTAAACTTAACAACTTCATTATAGCAAAATCGTTTCATTTCATCTCTCAATCCTCAACAAGGCCTCCCTCCCCTTTTCTCTCTTCTACATACATATATATATATATAGCCTCCACAAACATCATGGGGAGCAATGTCTGTAGTAATATAACGTAATACTCAGTACATACAATTTTTATTATAAAACCATCCATGATTAAGTCATATAAAAATGATATATGTATTCGTTCAAACAAAGTAATTTCATTTATAAAATTGTTGTGTTTTTTCTTCATTTTAATATTTCTTAGACCTTTAAACTTGATTTGAAAAACAAATTAATCAAATTTATACGTATTATTTATATTATAACATATATTTTAATAATACTTTCAATGAGATCTAGAGGATGGAAAAATATAAATTACATAACAACTTAATGTTATAAAAACTAAAGAAATTTTATATCTTGGTTCAAGACTACCGAGAATAGATAAATATGAAGAAATATGACATGAGATAAATAAGAGTAAACAAGTAAATTTACAGAGAAAATAAATCTATTTAAATATTATCTTAGCAGTTCTTCATATTTATTATATCAGATTGCTAAATTCGTTAAAAATCCGGATAAAAAAGGTAATATTTTATTCAATATTATTCTATCGTACAATAATGCAATTGATCAGTGGATACAATGGTCTTTTTTGGGGGGAAAACATCTATGATCTTTCCAGGAACTGTGAAAAGACAGGAACGGTAGCTTTTAATAAGTTATTTTTTCTTATCTCGATTTGTTAATTATTTTATTCTAATTATTTTTCTCTCATTTTTTATCCTTGATTCCTTTTCTTCCCCGATGTAGATCTGAACTAAATCTATATTCAGGATATCTGAGCTTCCTAATCCTCATCACATCACATCTATCAAATTCTTCTTATCTCATTTTTCTGTTTTATTTTTCATAAATCTAAATTTCTTCAGTTAGTTCTATTTAAAGTTAACAGGTACAAGAATTTTGATTTTTTTCTTAATCATTCTTTTAACGCTTCCCTTCTTTTTTCCTGTTTAGCCTCCGGGAAATACCATCAGGTATTACTTCAGAGGATGAATGAGGATGATATGTATAAGTGTAAGTGAAGTGTATTCTTGCACAGTCTCAGGTCGGTCATTTCTGAGATGTGTGGTTAATTGAAATCCAACCACCAAAGAACACCGGTATACACGATCTAGTAATCAAATTCGTATAAAAGTAACTGCCTTTATTAGAACTTCAACGCTGGAACTCTCTTTAATACTTTTAATGCTACATAAGTTTGAAGTAAAAACTTCATTAGATCATGTTTTAAGAAATTATAAGGTTCTTTTTTTAAGAAATTATAAATGCATTTTTTAGAAAAAGTAGCGGTTTGTTTTTAAATTATATATATTTTAATAACGACTTAAAAGTCTATTTTATTTTATTATTATGTTTATTATTTAACATAATAATATACATAGATGCAATACCACTCCGCCGATCTCCGTGGCAGAATGGTAATGTCTCCGTCTTTCAACCGGAAATCCCGGGTTCGTTTCCCGGTCGTCATGGCATTTTTCGTACGCAGAGAAATTTATCAGCTATTTATCACCCATCAGTAACTGTAAGTAGGCGTAAGCCTGTATTACTGTACACAAACATATATATGTATGTAAACATATTAATTTATAAATTATAAAGTAGTAGCAGACCAGGAAATGCTTCGCTATTGCTAGATTTGAATATATATAGATTAAATGAACACAATTGAAAGTTTGATAAAACATTAACAAAATGAACATTACAGAACTTCACAAAATTTGCCTTTTCCTTTCCCCCATCTTCCCCTTTCACCTTTTACATAAATACTTTACCTATTTTCCTTTTTCATTTTTAACATATTCCCTTCCCCATTTCCCCATTTCATCACCCTTTCCCTTTTCCACATTTATCTTTCCTTAGTTCCCTTTCACCTTCCTCTTTCCCTTTTCTTTTCCCCTTCTTCCCTTTTTCCCCGCGTGGAAATCGGTCCAGTAGTTTTTTAGTCTATAGTGGATACACATATCGGAAACATTGAAATGGAATCGTAAAATATTTAGTATAGCGTGTGTTGCTTTTACGTCCAACAGATAGCGCTGATTTAAAAAAAAAACATGTTTTTACCTGCCACAGGTGTGACATCTTAAGTATATAAATAGTAGGTATATAAAAAACACGCACGTATTCAAATACAACGTTGTGCCAAAATTTCAAAGCAATCGGTGAAGAACTTTCGGAGATTTAAGATTTTGAACAAACGAACATTTACATTTTTATTTATATAGCTAGCTATACGTACAAATAAATATTAAAAACTCACATATTTTAATATCCAAGGTCAGTAGACCTTCTGAGTTATATATCATTAAACTTTTAATTAGTTAATATTCAATGTTTTGGTTCATAACAGTTGCGAGTCTACGTATGTAAAACGCTAGTACAGTGCACCTTCCATTCTCCGCCAACTTATAATGCGTCTACTATAATCAACTCTAAAATATGTTTTTTTAAATCACTTTAATAAAGGATTTAATTTTTTTCTTTCCGCAACACATGTGTTTTTTTTCAATTACTAATAATTTCTTCATGATTTTTGTTACTTTATTAATTTTATCTAACTTTGAAACGAGTTTCAAAATTAGATTTTAAAATAAAATAAAAAGCTACTTAAAAAACTCATTAAAACGAAACAATCTTTTTTTCGAATATTTTTTTATTTCGATTTGTTAAAATCTGAGCTAAATTAAATTCAATAGGCCGGTCAAGCCAGTTAATGTAGAGGTCAACATATTTTCTTCTTATTCAACTAGTCATGATTTCGATTTCTAGCTGTAGAATTGCGTGTTTATTTCATTCAGAAAAAAGAAAAAACAGTATAAATAAATCAAGTTTCAATAATTCAAGGGATGGACCCCCACATTGAAATAATGAAAAAATCTTTATATCAACATATGTCGGAAAACGCTTACTTTACCGGCTAACTGCCATTTTGTATTTTTAACAAAAATCTATTTAACAGGAAATTAAAAAACCCATTTCAAACTGGTGGCCGTGTAAACTTTTTAATTATTAATATTTTTTTTAATAAAATTGCCAAATAATTGTGAAATATAATATATCTTATATAAACATATCTTTGTAACTGCGCGAATTTTTATTAGATTAATTACTCTATACTTAAACAAATAAATGTATAACTTCCTCATATTTAATTTGGGAAGATTTTTTAAAAAAAGTAGAACCTCCGAAAAAAAATTTTACTTTTTCAGACAGGATGAAACTTTCTAATAAAACTTGGTTTAAAATATGAATATGGGAAAAACAAAGTTTGCATGAAGTTTAAAAAAAGGAAAAAAACCAAGATTTTGATGAAAATAACAAGAAAAAAAACGAGGTAAATAGACTTGTACCGGACGTAATTAACTGGTATAATCTAATCTATTTTTATTTTTAATTTTCCTACCACTTTTTTAGAATTCTGCATAAAAATACTTTGAATGTTAGATTGACATTAGGGTTTATAATTACGTTACAACAATCTAATACTAATCGTTAATGATGGTAAATAAATAAAAAATTCTTTCAAACTGTCCAATACGTTCCACTGTGAGAAGATTATATGAATATATTTTCGTTCAAGAAATCTATTATTTTAAGAAGTTTGGAAGAAACTTACGTTAGATGCATCAGGAAGTTTTTCCATACAACTACAATAAAAGTCATAGATAGAGCATATAATCAAGAATAAGATATGAAAATACAAAAAAAAACCAAAATACTGATTGAAGTGAGAACCTCTTATTTGAATCCCATTAAAATTATTCGAAAACCGTTATAGTTCAAGAAAAATTACTTAAAATTTATAAAAGCTTAAGTATTAATTGACTTTGATTTCAGTTTACATCTTTTATTCATTACCATTGAACCTCATCCCCAGGCCGTCAACGGCGACCAAAACATTCGCTCTTTTGAACAATCAATGATTCAAATAGTAAAAAGACGATTAAAAAAATTCATCACTTCCTAAGAAATTATACATATATTACACCCGTTAAATTGAAATATAATTTTATAATTTTTTATTGAAGTGCATATAATTTAATAAAAACCTATACATTTCTGTGATTTAAAAACCTAAATAGAATTATGATATTTTATCTAAATTTCTTTCATACGTAGGAATCAATTATCAATTATAGAAAATATGTCTACAGTAAGTTCTAGGTTTTAACTTAGAACTATATTATATTAATCGTTACACATCTTTTCCGGTGAATTTAAAGCTTAGTAACTCGCTTTATAATAATGATAAAAGATTTCGAGTGACTTTATTTTATTTTTCACTCAGTTTTTTGTTAATGTCTTTTCACTACTAAACTTTTTCAACACATTAAAGAAAAGACAAATGAAGTAATACTTTTTTTTTATTTATCTTTAACATAACATGGTGTACAAACCCGAATGAAAACTGCAGAAACATTATAAAAATAAAATATAATCATTTTTTTAATAATCAGAGAAAAAAATTTATAAATTAATATTACCTATAATTCAACAAAACAAAAAAAAACTCAAGAAATTTCAAACGCTTTTGAATTTTATGATAATTTTTCTCGCTAAGTGCCAATGTTGTACCAATAGTGCTTATTTCAGACTTCTGTTAGTTATAATACTTACAATACTTTCAATTAACGTATATATTATTTGAATTATAGCACTGAATAGTTTTAAATGTATTTTCTCGTATTGTTTTTAAATATTTTAAAACAATTTCGTATTTATTTTTACAAAGTTTTTATTAGGATTTTAACTTCAATTTTTTCCTATAATTCAAAATTATTTATAAAACAAAAAAAAACATCAATTACATGGAATTCCATTATAAAGTTGTTTTATTTCGTGTTTAAAATAAAGAAAGAGTCGCTGATGATATTTGAATGAGATAATCGCGTAGCGTAGATTGTAAAAATAAAAATTTATCTACAAAGTAGGCTATAAAAAAGAGAATCGAGGAAGCTTTTGTCGTAGGTCACGATATCATTGTGGTCTAGTAACGAACGATCAATGAATGTTAGTATGAATAATTTTAATGAATAAAAAATTGGGATATATGAATGAGCTTAACATAGAATTATCTTATAAAAAAAACTAAGTGTGTATATATATATATATATATATATATATATATATATATATATATATATATACTTAATGATCGTAATATAAATGAGTTGCAATTATAAAGATAATTTGATATAAATTCCTTTACACCTTTTTAAGAGTTAATGAGATAATGCCTTTTTAAATTCTAATGATATAAACTAAAATATTACTCAATGAGTTCAAATTAAAGAAACTTTAGGAATAAAGAATGAATCAAACTGTATTTGATGTCATTTACTTTTACAAATGAGATTTAAAATACGCGAAAAATTATTTTTAGTTTTTTTTACTTTTTTTTATAAAAGAGGAAATTTCCTTATTTTTAATAGAATAATTTCAATATAACAAGGAAGACATTAATTAATATTCCAATAAACAAGAAAACTTGGGAGGAATTATATTTCAAATACATTTTAACAGAAAAAAATTATTTTTAACATCACGATAAATCTTATATTTTTTGCACAAATTTCTCGTATATATTGCGATATATTGACAACAAAAAAAAATTAAATTAACAGATAAAGAATAAAGAAATAGTTCGTCTTTCTCTGTTACCTCGATATTTGAATTTCAACATTTCATAAATGTGTTAATGGAACGTACAAGTATTAAAAAAAAATTACTAGAATTAAGATATATTTTTAAAAATTTAACTGTTTTTTTTTTTTTTAAGTATGTAAACAATTTTCTAATTATTAGGGTTTAATATAGAGAACATTAAAAAAAAATCTGTTATTTTGGATCTCAGTAAAGTAATTTTTGTTTACTATTTGCTCTCTTGGAAAAATGAATAGATATGGCGAATTCTTTGTTATCATAGAGAAAATTTTAACAGCGATTAAAAGTCCTACATATTTTATTTATTCAGGTTGACACGCACTAGATGTCTATGAACTAAATGATTTTTTTTTGTATCGTTTGAAAAAATACTTTGTCTGATCAGAACTCTGCTCAAAACCACCGTATAAAAAAAACAGAGATGCCAAGGATTTCATCTACGTAATTAAGTAATTTTTTACAAAACTGAACATATCATTTAAAATCAGTATAAAATATAATAAAAAATTAATTTTCTATCAAGTTGTTAATTGAAATTATAAAAATATGAATGTAAGATAATGTAATATATGCAACGTTTTGTAATAGTTTACGTTACGTTCAACTATTGAAACAGTTTCAGAGAAAAAAGTATCAAATTAGATCCGCAAATGTAAATTTTTTAAATAGTTGCCTTATTGGAACCATACATTATTTTTTAATTTACTTAATCAATAAATAACATACTAATCTTAAAAATATATAATTTAAATATATAGTTATTTAATTTCTTAGCAAAATTATGAAACTAGAACTTACGCTGCAGGGAAAACAGGATGATAAATTTTTAACTTAGTACATAATTTTTTATTTGTAAATTAGAAATACTCACAAATTTTTTTTGTGAAAAAGATTATAGATTACGCCGAGTTCAAAAAGCGAAATCATGACAAAAAATTGTTGTTATTAACGCAAGTAGAATAAATAAAAATGATACAAAAAACTTCACACAACGTAAAAGAATTAAAACAATCGTTTGCCAATGATGACAATTCCGACAATTCAGCCCGCTGGTTAGATTTTTTCATTGCCTGCTTCTAACCCCTAGGGCAAGGAATCCAAGCCCGACTTCGTCGTTCTCTGATCCCACCTCAGAAGTCGGGACTCAGTGTTGATGCCAATGCTTCTTGTTGGGATTGCTTCAGCGGAAAAGAACGGCCCGTAAATTTTCCATCGGGATACTGCACAGAAAATATTTAATTTTAGGGAGTCCCTTTCGCAATGCAAGACTTCATGGGGATTTTCTAACCCCCCATACGAAAATTATGTGTGTTAACTTTTCCATTAAGATGAAATGTTAACTCATCTCTAAACACAATACGACCAAGAAAGTCCTAATCGTAATGCTGCAACGTTTAGATTGTGTTGTCGGAAATCGACAACGTATTCGGTAGGCTTCAAAACTTGTAACAGTCCTAAACGGTTTAAACGCATTTGTAAGCAGTAGCTTAAACCATTCCACACTGGCATTGCTATTTCTTGGCAGCCTTCCCAAGATATTTTTCTGGACAAGCAGGAAAAACTCTTTTGACGCGTTCAGAATTTTCTTCAGACATCCTCTGTTGACCCGTACTCTTCCCCTTACACAGAAATTCGTTCGTTTCAAACGATCTACTATTCCTTCGATTTATGTTATTACTTGAAGGATCACACACAATTAAGCATTCTATGAAATGCACGGTGAATTGTAACAAGAAATTCATATTTAACAAACTGCAAATTACAGAATGTTTTCTGTTCAGGAATCTTTGCTAGTGGCGCTATCAAGCTGAAAGATAGGGAATCAATCTTCGGTCATGCGCGTAACTAAAACTATCGTTTTTGCTCTTCGATTCTAGCGTTAAATCAACATTGTTCTATAACAAAATAAAACCCAAATTCGTCTTTTTTTATTCTTTTTTGTACATTCAGGTTAGACTTTATTTGATGTAAAAGAAGACTTTTTTTTGATAGACCTATAAGAAGATAAAATGATTACATAGAAAAACTAATTAGTTTGTACCAGGAAGATTTAAATTATTTAAAGATATGGAATATGATGGACGATTTGAACATTATTGATTATAAAATTCCAATTAAATTTCTTATGTTATAACTAAAGTAACTATAGATAATTTTGTACCTATACATAGTATATTACAGAAAACTTTTAAATTAATTTGAGAGATCGTAAAATTACCCTGAAAATTAAACTGCTGTATGGTATTTTAAATACAAATATTACACATTAAACTTTGAATAAGATTAAGGAAAATATATACTCTTATTGATGATTTCCTACATAAACCATCCACTTGTAACTGATACTAATGTTCCATAATTAAAGAAAAAAAATTTATTTCAGAAAATTTCGTATGTAACTGTGCATTTATTGGTAAATTTTAATATTTTAATTTTAATTTTAATTTTTTTATTGTTATAAAAGAGCGGGTATCAATAGTTAAGTTATTAGCCCGGTGGAGACTGGTAGCATATGAAAAGATGCCATCCTGACGGGATTCGAACCCAGGACGTTTCAAAACGAAATGCTGAGACGCTACCTACTCAGCCACGGAAATCGGCAAATAGAATGTAATTTAATTTTTTTCTCTCTTTAATAGAATATTAATTTTTAATATTTGTTAATCCTTATATAATTTCTGACCCATTATTACTTACTACAATTTTTTTACGATTCTTTCAGAACTTTTAACATTGTTTGGTAACCCAAGTTATTTTGAAAATTTTGAATTAAGCTAGCGTAACATTATGCTTAGATATCCTGTAGCTTAGATTATTTTGTTAATTATAAAAATACGCAGTCACATTAGTATTTTGTAGAATATTTTTCTACTTTAACATATACTATATCGCTTCTTCTTACCGAATTATGATATGAAGAGAACACATTTGAGAAGAGAGTTACTTTTATACGGATTTGAATACTAGATTGTGGATACCGGTGTTCTTTGGTAGTTGGGTTTCAATTAACCGCACATCTCAGAAATGGTCGACCTTAGCTGGATAAGCCTACACTTCATTTACACTCATACATATCATCCTCTGAAGTAATACCTGACGGTCCTTCCGGAGGCTAAACAGAAAAAGAAAAAAAGATTTGAGAGGAAATCGTAGGTTGTTTGAAGGAATTATTACACGTAACTGGCGTGAAGATAAGATTAAACGAATTGAAATTTGTGAGAACTGTCCATAAGCCCAACCTTTCTCATTATTTACTTTTTACAAATTGATTCTCTATTACAGTTACTTTATAAGAGTGACCAAAAAGTGACGCAACCTTATGGGAAAAAGAGTGAATTTCAATAATTAAAAGTGGCTTCCATTATACGATTCATATAATTGAATGAGACAAATGAATGTGATTAAGTGAAGTGAATGTAAAAAGTGAACGCACATTAATTCATGCTCTTAAACGCATATTGTAATAGTTGAGGAATTACAGGGACACAGCGTTCAATTTCAGTCTGCAATTTGAAAATGATGTGAGGATGAGTTTTGTAAGCAGCATCCTTAAGGAATACCCACAAGAAAAAGTCAGGAGGGGATAAATCAGGAGACCGAGGGGGTCACAACCCCTTCGAAATCACTTGTTCATGGAAACACTGATTCAGTCATAGTATTATTGGCTGTATAGCCGTAGCATTATCCTGTTGAAACCACGTGCACTCTAACCGTTGTGCAGGTATATGTGTTTACAAATTGTTGCAGTATTTGTATGTAGCGCTCGCGTTTCATTCTGTCACGAAAGAATGTCATGAAGATTCGCCTACGTGAAATTGCACACCAAACAACCTTTTTTGGTTCGTGCAGAGGACACTCATGCAGTTGTGTAGATTTTCCGTACACAAATGCGTGAATTCTATACATTAACGTATCCATCAAGGTGAGAACATGCTTCGTCAGAACAAAACCAGTCATTGAGTTCTTTCCCAGGTGACGTTATAGATGACATGAACCGCTGACAGAAAGCTACACGTTTTACAGTGTCTGCAGGTTAAAAACTCGTGAACAACACGAATTCTGTACTGATGCATAATTAAACACTTGCGCAATGCCGTGTGGGGGACTACCAACGGAGAGACCAGACTGGCTAGATAAGCGTCGCACAGACGTTTTGGGATTAACAGAATATAAAGCTTGCATGTCGATCAACTTTTCTGATGTTACCAATTTCGGTCGACCACTTTTGGCTGCATCTGCTAGATTCCCTGTCTCTTGGAACTTGTACAGTCGCTTGATGGAGGACTTGTTTGGTGCATTCCCACAATACTTTTCTGTGAAGGGTCTGTGTATAACTGGCACATCTAATGTATTGAGAGACAATGAATTTTCTCTCCTACATTATCTAACCCATTTTTCCTCAATTTTCATTAATTAAACCATCCCAACCTCGTAGGAGGAAGACTCCCACCTTGTGACGTTACCGGTCGCCACACCATCCCCTCCGTTCCAAGCCCTGAGGGGCTTTACCGAGGTCGCTAAATCAGGTCACAGTCATCAGCCAGGCCTCGGTCGGGATGCCACCGATGTAAATGCCTCGGCAGATATTTGTATCAGTAAAATACAAACCAATTTCGCCTTCACGTAGACCTCAAACAGACATCTTCACATCCAACCTAACATTTCCCTCAAACTAACTTACCGAAACCGCGGAAGCGCGAACCCCGTGCCTAATAAAGGCGCGGGGTTAAACCAGCGACAAATTAAACCAGCAACAAAAGAAGGAAACATTCTTCCATAAGGTTACATAACTTTTTGATATGAATTCTATCGTGAATGAAAAATGCCAAACCCGACGACGGAATTCAAACTCAGAAATTTCCACACATTTTAAATGAAGTAAAATCAAATTTTCAAAGAAGCATTATGTGTGAACTATTTTTTCGATAAAATGAAGGAGAAATAAGGGATTAAAAAAAGAAGCTGAATCGTTAATAGGTAGTGGGACCATTTTCAAGTCTGGTAACTCAACCCCCAGATCCAATGTGAAATTCCTTTATTTATCATGGATAACCAACACTAAATCTAAGTAATGTGCAAAACCTAGGCACCATTTTAGATGCTAATAAACAGTTTTATTGGATATGAGTTCAGTTCTTTACCCTCAGAATCTTGAGTTAATATATTAGTTGATCAGAAAAACTTTTTGAGTTAGATTTAAGTATTAGATTTCTTTTTAGTATTAATCTAAGAGAAAAGTAGACAATCCGATATCTTGCAAGTTCAGAAGGGACGGTTTGATAAAAGAAGAAAAAATGGCAATAAAAATAAAGAAACAAGAGTCAGCTTGACTTTGAAAACATTTGTCTCTTTTAAGTGTGCTGTTTACTCTTGCTAGACAAATTGACTCGGTCTGCGCGCGCGCACACAAAAAATACACACACAATTACGCACAGACATACACATAGTAGGAGTACAAACAGATACGTACACTCTTACAAACTATCATCGACTCTTAGATTGTTGACCCTACTAAATTTGTAATTTACTTCTCTCAATCGGGCGGGCAACTACCATTGCAAATCTCTTTTTATTTGTTTGCGGTACTCTATAACGTATACTATCAACATAGTAGTTGTAAAATAACGAAAGATACTCACATCTCCAATCAGCACGTACGTCTTTTAAAAATCAACACATTAACAATTCACCCTATTCCACCAAACTTTATCTTATATATTTTTTTATTCTATTCAACTCTTTCAACTCACCACCATCTCTTTTTTTTCTATTCTGTAGTATATAAGCTTTATTTATCCGTTTTTTTACTTTCTTCCTTTTTATTTTCATTTAGAAAGACAAGTTTTGTAAGAAAAAATATTATACTTTCTCAGTAAGTTTTAAATTTACTTTACTACTTTTTCAAGTTCTTAAAAACTAGACAAAATATATTTTTACTTACTTTAGATAAAATGAGATGTTACGATACTTTCTGACAATTTTTATGATATTTTTCAAGAGAAAATATAATTATTCTTGTCTAAATTAGATTTTTCTAAAAATAAGAATTGGATATTTTTCCAAAAATATTTATTTTTGTAGTTTTTAGTTTTGTTTTGATAAAACTACAGAAGAATGACTTTTATAAATTATTATATTTTTAAATAAAACTACAAAGTTGTATAGCCGACCTATGTGGCTGAGTAGGTACCGTCTCGGCATTTCGTGCGGAGGTCCCGGGTTCGATTAGGCATGACATTTTTTCTACGCTATTAACTTTCACCGGGTTAATGACCATTGCTGTTGATGCCCACTCTTTCATAACAAAAAATGTAGAAACCAAAAAATATTATAAAATATAAATTGTAAATAAAATCTTTACAAATATAAAAATATATTGTATTTTATACCTATCAGGTTTTATGTGTTATAAATATTTTACGGATTTTATAAATTTAAAAAATACTATTCCTTATAGCTCTGTAATCTGTACATAAACATGCAATGTAAGTTACATTAAAATTTCCTAAATTACGTTAAATATATATTTATATATAAGTTTGAATTCAAATGCTACAGTTTTATAAAGTAAGTTATATTTACTTACCTCTTCTTATAAGACATTTTGGTTTATATTAAATCATTATTAAGAATTTAATTTTATCGGAATAAACTTGAAAATAAAATGTGTAATTCAAACATTAATTACTGAGAACTTTGAATTTTTTGAATTTACGACGTACCTTTTTTGAGAAGTTATTTTTAGGTAAAATAATATTTTTGGTTGTATTATTATAATAAAATTTAATTTATAGTAATACATTTTTTAAATATTTTTGATGAATAATCTTTCCCCCACCATCTAGACAGCACAGGTTGTTGTACAGTCTCTTTTAGAATTAAATATATCATTAACATAGTTATTCCTGATTTGTTTTCATTCTTTACATAAAGAAATAGAGGTTATTATACGTTCAATTTTGCTTAATTTAAGCAATAAAAATATTTTAACTTCTGTATAATTCACTCTAATATGCTAATAAGACTTGTTAATTCTTTATTCTGAGCATGACTTACAACATTTCGTTTGTAGCAGATACTTGATGGTCGAGTAGAGAAAGCATTTTAAGATAGGGTATTTCTCATATTTCGTCTTATATTTAACAATTACAACTAAAAAGGAGGTTGTTTATCTTTAATCACTTTTTAATATAAAATTTCAAACATGATAATAGTTACAATAAATTTTATCAAAATATTATAAAATATTTAAGGGAAGTGTTTAAATAAGAATATGTATTAAATTTCCATTAAAAAAAAAAAAAATTAAAACGATCTACTCTACTCTAAACCTATATTTGCGTAAGAAATAATGAATTTTAAGATTACAACCAATGAGGGATTGGTGTTCTATCAAGTGATAATGAAGGTGGAGATATGAATTATGTCATCCTTCCGCTACAGCCAATCCAAACTGTTTATTCATAAATAAAAAACGTTCTTTTTTTTTAAAAAAAAGATGTACTCGTTTTAATTTTATTGGTCGATTACGAGTATTTTATTAATAAAAATTTATATAGGGAGTTGATCATATTATTTTTTTTCCAAAATTTGTTAAGGAGTGAGGGAATATCGCAATAAAAACCAGTTAAGGTCTTCTTTAGAGTTATTTTTTAAAAAATTAACTTAAAGCAATTTTTTTACCTACAATATATATATATATATATATATATATATATATATATATATATATATATATATATGTAAATAATCCAAACTCTTTTCTTTTTTTTTAAATCAGCTCATCTCTGAAAATTAAACTATGTGTTTTTTGTTCTTTTGCTCTATCTTCCATCGGTTTAAATATTTTTCAAAGATTTTTTGATACTTCATGTATAGAGAAAGCTATCAGGAAATATCTAATTTTTTTTTTTAAATTATAGACCCCGGACCTAAAATGCAGAAAAGGTTTTTTGAAAATTCTCTTTTTCTAATTATGGTTTTTATTCAAGAGAGTATTAGATTTAGAGAAAACTTTAATTAAAAACATTTATTAAGCTTAATCTATACATGATTATTTTTCAAAATTTACGTCCAAAATTTTGTTTTTTG
The DNA here is from genome assembly GCF_047948215.1 of Lycorma delicatula. Lineage (NCBI taxonomy): Eukaryota > Metazoa > Arthropoda > Insecta > Hemiptera > Fulgoridae > Lycorma > Lycorma delicatula. The sequence goes on along the minus strand of NC_134464.1, from coordinate 71,098,175 downwards.
GCTCTAACTCTTTTAATTTTTATTATTAAATTTTTTTTTTGTTGTATTTTCTTTATCACATAAAAAAGTCATTAAAATTAAAGCAGCTTTGACACCTACATTTTATTCCTCCCTTCCTGTTTTATCTGTTGTCTGTGTTTCATTATTACAATGTTACATAACAGAAATACTTCAAAGGATTTCTTTGTAATTCTTTGATATATATACTCTACTAACAAAATTCTTTTCTGCATGAAAGCATCCTTTGCTTGTTATAATCTGCTTTTTATGTCTATTTTACTTTGTTCAATCATTGTAGTCTTACTAATAATAAATATTTCCCATGAAATATATTTATTATATAATTATTGAAATAATAAAAATTCCACTTTATTTTATTTCGTTCCCCTATCTTAATGCTTAAGTCTTCTTTAATCTTTTTTCTGTTACAAATTACAGTGACGTGGAAGAGGAAAACGAAGAACTAAATATTTTTATAATTTTATTATTACTTAATATTTTAAAAAAAAAACTGATTATTATCAGTTAATATATAATCTATATTTAATTATTTATTTTTTATTTTTGTAAAATGTACGTACATTTCTTTACTAATTAAGATGTACAGAAGAGAAACCTTCAACATGGGTCTACCCCGCTCATTTCATCTGTTAAATTTTATTGATTGTGTGTATTTACACTGTTTCCAAAATATATTTACAAAAAAAAAAAAAAAACGTAAAGTAGCATTTGTAGCACGGTGTAGACTTTCCCGTCTACACCGGTCAAGTAATGCAATAACTTGCATAGCTTTTCAATTGTCCTTCACATATTACGGATCTGAATGTTATTTAAAGAAAAAAAGAATAATTTAAAAACAAACTGTTTAAAAATATTGAAAAAATCTATTATGAAAGTTTAAAAAAAGTGCATTTCATTTTGGGTCTGAAACAAAATGTAGGAGTCAAAACTACTTTAATTTTAAAAGCATTTTAAGTGATGAAGAAAAATAAAAAAAAGTTTTTTAATAATAATAACAATTAAAAGAGAGATTAAAAAAGCAACATATTGGGATAAATATTAAGAAATATTTTTCTAAATATATATGTAGCTCAAAAAATTTACTTATGTATTTTTCTCCAAAACTAACAAACCCTTCGGTAAAGACTAAAATAAGAAAAAGAAAATTTACAAAAAACGTTTCTGCATTTTAGGTAGGATCTATAATTTAAAAAAATGTATTTCTGTGTAGTTCTATATTTGACGGATAAATTTTCAAAAAAAAATTTAAATATATTTAGACTGAAGGTAGGCAGAGTAAAAGGACAAAAAAATAAAATTTTCAGTTCTATAGAATGTAGGTAAAAATTTGCTCTAATAGATTATTCTCTAAAATGTCTCTGAAAAAATCAAAACTAGTTTTTTCGCGATATCCCTTCACCATCTTAACAAATTTTGAGAAAAATTAATATGATCAATGCCCTAATATATAGAAATATTTAGCTAAATTTGAAGAAAATCGGGTTAGTAAATTCTGAAATATAAGACCAAAGCAGTACGACACACATACATACGTAGCACATACATACATGTTGTCTTAGTATATGGAAAGTGGACTCTAAAATGTAAAGATTTGAAAAATTTCTGATACTACCTTTTTGACATGATCTATTGCTATTCTAGTTATATTTCACCGGGAAACTAAAATAAATATATATCTATATATATAAAAATGAATGTTTGTCTGTCTGTATGTCTCTTATGCCTTCCTAAACCGTTCATCCGATAGCGTTGAAACTTTGGGGAATAGTTGGACGTATGCCAGGGAAGGTTTCTGAATTAGTTTGTATCCGCTAGGTGGAGCTAGCGTCGAGATATTTCGAAAAATTGTATTTATGGTCCGATTTGCCTCATATTCAGAATACATGTTACTTACATGGAAATAATTATCTCTGCACAAAATGAACCCGCTAGATGGCGCTGGGGTTGAAATATTTAGAAAAAAATATATTTATGAACAGATTTGGGTCATATTCATAATATGAATATTAGTTACGTGAAAAGAAATATTTTTGCAAAAATCTATATCCGCTAGGTGCGGCCGGTGTCGAGATATTTACGAAACAAACAAATATACAAACAGACTTTTTTATTCTATATATATATATATATATATATATATATATATATATATATATATATAAAAGGCATGTTCGTAGTGTGTCCGGTAAAAACTAATGGACTGATTTACGCGCGGGCAAAATGGAAAAAGGGGAAAACGGAAAAGGTGGAAAGAGAAAAGGGGAAAACGGGAAAGGATAAAAAGGAAACTGGGAGAGAGGGAGGGAGAAGGGTGAAAGGTAGAAATTTGAAAGTGAAAAGGAGAAGAAGAATAAGTGAAAGGTAAAATTTGTGAAGTACAGTTTTTTAATTATTTTATCAAATTTTCAATTGTGTGCATTTAAACTCTCTCTCTCCCACTCTCTTTCTCTCTCTCCTCTCTTTCTCGCTCTCTCTCTCACTCTCTCTCTCTCTATAGCGAAGCATTCCCGGGTCTGCTAGTATATTTATAAAATCTGATGTGGATACCACATGACTTCCTTGTACGCCTATTAAATTACATATACACACTTTTTTTAAAATGAAAAGTACATAAAATTTCATTTTATTAATAACGTCTGATATTTTTTAATATCTATTTTTTTTATTGTTATAATTGAATTATTATTTATTGTAAAAGTTTTTTTACAATCACAGGTTAATAATTATTAATAAACTAATATATTTAAATTTAAAAAAAAAAAGTGAAAAAGATAATCAGATATTTCACCAAATCTGATGTCAACACCATATGACTTCCCGGTTTTGAAATTACATATACACATTTTTAAAAGTACATATATCTAAATTTAAAAAAAGTTAAAGAAAAAAGGAAATGAAGTCGTATCTGAACCGATAGTCTTCCCCTTATCAAATCCAGTATTTCATTAATTAAAATTTTATTTGGCTATAACTCTGTAACCAATGAAGATAAGTACCATTTATGATATATCGTTGAAAAGATCTCAATGAAGGCTGATTACTGCAGTTAAGAAAAATTCCAAAATCGAAATATTTTAGAATTTTGGGCATTATTGAACCCTTTTGGTCCAGTCGATTGCAATCAAAATGAGAGGTGCACAACAAGATATTACAGCAGTCCTAAATCCAAAATTTCAACATACTACGGCTAATCGTTCTTGTGTTACGCGAGATACGTGAATAGGTACGTACATACATACATACATGTACGTACAGACGTCACGCCGAAACCAGTCAAAATGGATTCAGAGATGGTCAAAATTGATATTTCCGTTGAAATCTGAAAACCGTAATTTATCGCGATCATAATACTTCCTTTAATTCGTACAAGGAAGTAAAAAATTATTTAATAAAATGAAACGATGTTAAGGAATTCTTTATAATCAGTGTATTTTACTTTTATTAATTTTAACTTTGTGTAAAATATAAATTCTTTATGTTAAAGTGTTTTACAATACAATTTATCAGATAAAAATGAACTAAAAAAAATCTTTAAATATAATATATATTCAATCTTATTTTAATATTTGGTTTATTTACTTTAGCATTTTTTAATTTTATTTGTAATCAAAATCTAATACTATTTTTAATCTTTTATTTTTATCACATGAGTAATAATGAATTTTCAACACAAGGTCATGTGATAGAATAAAGTTGTTTTAGAATATTTGTTTTCATACTTCTATTAATAATTATGATATATGTTAAATCGAACTACAATATTTTAACTTAATTAAAAAAAAAAAAACACACTAAAGAAAACGATAAAACTGTGAAGGTAAAACGTTTAGAATAAAATATTCAGTAGATATTACATAAAATGAAAATTGAGGTAAGTAGGATTATACATTTAGATGAAATGATTAGATCAGAACTGATACAAAGGAACAAAAAATCGCATCAAATAAGTTAAATGATTTATAAAGAAGGATAAAAATGTGAATAAATGTTATGTAAAGTTTATAACAATGTTTTTTAACGTTAATAACTATTCATTGATGTACTTATAGACGGTCGAGTAGCCTATAGATTTATATGTGGGGTCATGTAGGATTATAACTAAGCAGTAAGTAGTTATGCGTTTCTATAATAATAATCGAGAATGGTGTGTGTATTAAAGAGAGAGTATAGAAGTTGTGTGTGCAGTAGGAGAGGGGGGATGATGTGTAGTAGTAGTAGTGTGGGGTACCATGATACGTTGTCGTCGGCTTTTTAGCTGCAGTTAACAGGTACTTATTTGCCTGGTTGCCATTTGGTCCAGAGCAGAGAGAGGAATCATCTAGAGAAATAAAAGGAGGGAGACGTACGGTAAGTGAATTATTATCAGGGTGGTCGTACCTAATTAGAGGGCGCTATTCCGACCTTGTTTGGCCGCAAACACAAATATTAGTTTTTTAAAGTAACAAGTTAATTGTAGTAGACCAGTGTGCTGTGCTGCATGGCCTCAGGCGAGGCAAAGCGTTCTGGTTGGTCCCTCTTCCACCTTGTACAACGGTCGGCCGCCCACCGAGATAGCCAACAAGCAGCTGCTCCTACTACTCTTTGCTATAGCCACTTCTCTGCTATCGCTCCTTCTCATCCATATGACGTTCCGCGTCTTCATCATCTTCTCTTTCGATGCACTCACTTTACCTCAATCATACCTCGTTTACATTCATTTTACTACTTACTATATATAAAAAAAACTGGATATCTTTATAAAAAGTAAAATAAAATAAATAATAATAAAAACAGTTAATAGTAATTCAATTTTCTCACTCGTATCAAAGCAGATTAAAAACCATTACATACGTATACATACATATATTATAACAATCTAAAAATAATAAATCAAAATATGTAGTGTAATACGGAACATTATAATTATAATTAAAAAAAAACTCATGCAGTTTTTTGCAAGAAAATCAACTTTTCGTCAATTTAATCTGGATTTAATAATTTTTTTTTTAATTTGGTTTAATAATGTTAACAATAGATACCGCAGTTAAAGAAACGTCAATGTTTCAACTTCCAGCATCACAAATAATCACGCTTCTAACTTGCCCTGCTCAAATTTTTTTGACCTTAAATTAAGCGTAACTCAAGATTAACTCAACTAGTCATCACATTTTCACATGCACAACTTCAGATACACTTCTAAAGCATACCTAAATTTCAATGGAGTTGATCAAGTAGTTTTAGAGATATTTGAGCCACAAAATTTTATATATAAGCCTATATATATATATATATATGTATATATATATATATATATAAAGTTGAATATAAAGTTGTTCGTCTGTCTATTCTAATATCACGCAAGAACCAACTGACCGATTGCTTTCAAATTTTCAGGATACAGACTTGTTGTTACCCCAGGGAAGGTTTTAAGCCATAGACTGAGGTCCTAGTCCCCTTAGGAATGAAGTTATGTATTAAAAATATTCATAAGAGAAAAAAGAGATTAATCCTTCTACTTTATTATTATATTATTCTGTCACCATGGCAACAGAATTAAGTAATACATTTTTGTGTGTACTTTAGTTACTGTAGTTACTACTATTCTAATCTACCAGGTTGGTCTAGTGGCGAACGCGTCTTCCCAAATCAGGTGATTTAGAAGTCGAGAGTACCAGCATTCAAGTCCTAGTAAAGAAAGTTATTTTTATACGGATTTGAATACTAGATCGTGAATATCGGTGGGTATTTCTTTGGTGGTTGGGTTTCAATTAACCACACATCTCAGGTATGGTCGAACTGAGATTGTACAAGATTACACTTCATTTACTCTCGTACTCATCCTCATTCTCATCACTATCACGTATCCTCATCCTCATTCATCACCTGAAGTAATACCTGAACGATCATTCCCGGAGGCTAAACAGGAAAAAAAGTTACTACTATTCTGTCTTGTGTAATTTAATTTCTTTTTTAGGTCTTTATAAAGTCCATGAACTGTTATTTATCATTATTATGCTCACAACCATGAGGGTATCAAAAACTTCAGGGGGAGGTGGAACCACGAATGGCTAGACACGAATGGCAAGCGAAGCGAGCTATTCGGTCTTGGCGTAGGCCCTATTTCCCCGGCTTTGGGGTTCGCCTGGACCAACCTGGGCCCCGCGATCTTATAGTATATATATATATATATATATATATAAATTTAAGATTATATATATATATAAATATATATAAATTTTATATTATTTAAGATATATATGATTAAATATTTAAGGAAACCCTCAATTTAAGGGAATGATATTTTCGTACTCCTGATACCACAAAACTAAAAGAAAATTCATTTTCTCCCCTCTTTCCAACTATGTCACCGAAAGTAATACCGTAATTTTCTTTGAAAAGTCAGTAAAAACAAATCAGAAGGGTGTTTTTTAAAAGAAAAGTAATAAAAATTACTGAATTTTTATATAATAACATAAATTAAATAAAACATTTTTTATTACTAAAATTTGCCATTCCTGTTATCTATCCGGATTAGAAAAGGACCTGGAAAAAACATTATTGTCATAAATAATTGAAATTTGATAAAAAAAAAGATCTTTATTCAAATAATGTGCAGATGAAAAAATACTGATAAATTTTACACAGGGGGCCAAAGTTTAGTATTTACAAAAAAAAACAAAAAAAAAAAATTAAAAAATTGAATTTATTTTTTGTTCTAGAGGATTTTTAATTTTTATTAGTACATTTTAAAATAAAAATAAGAAAAGAAACAAACTTGGTTTTTAAACACCATATTATTGCTTACAAAAAGATATGATTCCCAAAATATTAAAATTATGTTAAATAAAACTAGTCCGCGTTTTATGTATAAGTATTAATAGTTTCTTAACTTTTTTTTTTTAATATACATTAGCTCTACCTCTTGAAAAATTGCCTTATCAGCAAATAAAATAATACTTACTACTTAAAAACAAATGGATTGCTCGAGAGGGGCCAATTAATTGACCTCTCTGACATATTAATTGATCACCTAATCTAACAATGGACTATTACAATATTGTTCGTATAATAAGGGGGGGGGTCATATGAAATCCCCTTAGTATAAGAACAAAAAAAAAACAAAAACTAAATGAGTGAGAATTCAACCAAGGTCAAATTACATTATAAACCCTGATGTATTAAGTAATCTATGGAATTTTCAACTGAAGTGAATAAATGTAAACAATGAAAGAGGACATTTTAACAATAATTGTAATAGGAAAATTTAATACGTTTTTATTTACTTAATAACCGGTCAGGGCTCGCTTCGCTCATCCGACCGTCTACAATGAGGGCTTCGCTCCCTGGACCCCCAACGCGTTCGTTTTCATCATGGTTGTGAGAATATTAAATACTTTACACAGAAAGAAAATAAATCCTTTTACTTCATTATTATATTTATGTAACAATAGGAACAAAAATATTTTATTCACAATTTCATTCTCAACGGAGTTAGAGCCTCAATCTATGACTTAAAACATTCCCTGGGATATCACAAATGTATTCTGAAAATTTTAAAGGAGTCGATCAGTAAAAAAAATTATGTTTTGTAACATTAATTTTTGTGTTTAACGAATACCTTTTTCAAAATTTACTAAAAGTACAGTCTAGGATCTATTCTATTCAATTTTTCAGATGAAAACCCATATGAAACCAGCTTAATTTATCCCTTAACTTAATTTTTAATGGTCTCATTTTATCCCTGGGTGAAAAACAGGTCGAAATATTTCGCAATTTATAACTCGTCAACAAAGCGTTTTCGGACCCTTGCTTATACGAATTCCTTTCTTTACACGTAGAATTTACTTTGAAATTAATATACATACATTCATTCGAGAGTCAGACAATAATTAATAAAACTAATGGCAACTGCGTAAAAACTATTTAATAGTATAAATTGAAACTGTCTGACGTTCAAGTTGGTACCCCTGATACAAAAAAATATCTTCTTTTTTTTTTTCTTAACCTCCGAGTCCACAGTTAAGCATTACTTCTGAGGATGAGATGAATGATTTGTAGCGTGTGTGAAAATGCCATGCCTGACCGGGATTCGAACCCTGGAGCAAAGAAATATCTGCTGTTTGAAAAGAATTTCATTATTATAAACTTTTTTGTTTATTTTAAAATGTTTATTCCCCTTCAAACGTTTGTCGTGGAATAACAGCGTCCTGTGGTAAGATTTTTATTTTCTGAAGATGTAAATCGAAATTCAGCCATAATTATTAAAACAGAACGGTAAAATATATTAACAGTAAACATTTTCATAAGTTGATCGAACAGTTTAAATCGGGCAGGGAAAATTTCACCGTAGCGTAAGAACCGTGAAAATTTCTAATGGTTCTTATCGCATTATGACCTTATCCACAAGGATAAACATATAAATTTTGGAAAATCGTTGTAATTTGTAGTGTGTTTATATCAATTCTATTTATTATCCATAATCATAATAAGTTAACCAGAGAATGTGTTCAAGGTGGGTTTTTCGAAACAGTCGTCTCAAAATCACAGAAAACCCCAAATTCACTGATCGATTTGAGTGATACTTTCTGCCCTTCGTAGTACTATCACTCTAACCCAGCGGGTTGGTATAATGGTGAACGCTTCTTCCCAAATCAGCTGATTTGGAAGTCCAGATATCCAGCGTTCAAGTCCTAGTAAAGTCAGTTATATTTACACGGATTTTAATACTAGATCGTGGATACCGGTGTTCTTTGGTGGTTGGGTTTCAATTAACCACATATCTCAGGAATTATCGAACTGAAACTGTAGAAGACTACACTTCATTTACACTTATACATATCATCCTCATTCATCCTCTGAAGTATTATCTGAAAGGTAATTACCGTAGGCTAAACAGGATAAAGAAAGTTTACTTTAACATTTGTAGTTGACGCGTTTCGCAGTACCTTCATTTTAAAAACTATTTCTAACACCCCTTTCTATCTACTTTAACACTCTTGAATGTTAAGAGTAGTTTTGAGAATGGTTCCTCCATTCGAAAACTGAATTAAAAATGTTAGAATGACAAGGTTAGAAAGGGCGAAAAATAATACTCCAATCATGACAATGCTACCAGAAATATTAAATATTGTAGAAATTTTTACCTGAATTCATATTTGTACATAATTTAAACAACGGTTTTAGAGAAAGGTAATTTTAAGATCGTACAATAACTTATTATGAATCTTGAATTCATAATTTTGAACCTGAATTGAAATGTATGAGAATATAAATTGGAAATATCCGAGTTCACCCAACAGGAAAAAATTCATAACTTATCATCAACTGGTAAAGTAATGCTGAAGGTGTTTTATAAAAGCTCAATTGAATATTACGATAATTTGGAAGAAAAACGTACAGTCAATAAATACTATTGTGGATGATACCTTCTGGTTCTCTCTCAAACGGCGTAGTTTTTCTGAATAATAACTCCCGCCTCCTTACCCTTCCAAAAAACAAGGGACGCTATTCGAAAGTTAGGTTGGGAGGTATTACCTCATCCACATTATACTCTTGATCTCACATCATGAGATTTTTTTTATCTTAAATAACAAAAAAGTATAATCTAATATTATAATTTTCAGTGCTGAATAACTAATACAACAACCCTGTTGAAATATGGGAAGCCACAAAAACGTTGTTCGTCGGACAGAGTGCTGCATCCATTGTGATGGAGGAATTTTCATCAGTTATTTTATTGTTTGTGTTTGTATTCGTTATTTTTCTAGAATATTTAATCTCTTTTTTATACTCTCGAAGAATTGTAATTCAGTAACCATGAGAAGGTCAAGAATTCGATAAAAGAATTAGGGCTCAGGCGACATTAAGATGAACAATTCTTTACTACTGGAATAAGAACATTACAGAAAGATGGGACAAGTGCTTAAATGAAGCCAAGGATTACGTTGAAAAGTAGCCTCAGTTTTACTGTGAATTAAGTAATTTTTCTACAGTTATTTGTCTCTAACGATCCACACATATTATTTTCACATTATAAATGGAAAAAATAATTTTAATAATGTGATATTTTTAGTAAAATAAATTAACTTGTAAGTATACAGAAGTGTAATTTTATTTATCTGCCCACATAATAAAGAATTTTAACTAATTGAAGTATTTACTCTATAACAAAAATACATACAAAATACTTAATAAAAAATATAATATAAATTCTAATAATAAAACAAATTTAGCGCGAATACGTATATTTTTAGAAATTTATATGACGATAATAAAAAAAAATAACTAAAAATAGTATTAAATTTAATACCCAGTATACAATAAGCAGGCCTAAATATTTTTGGCATAGTTCACATACACCCTCATAACACGGATACATTAGAATTATCCCGCCCATGATATCAAAAAATGTCTTAATATAATTTATAAAAAAAATTTCATAAACATTTTAATGGACTGTTATATATATTTTTTATAATGTTTTTATCTCTATAAATAAATGTACGAGTATTCTTAAAATATTTGTCGATCGTCAAATATTTTTTCACATCTTAAGTATTGTAGTAAATTAAAAAAAAGATAAATATAATTGAATACACAGCTTTTAGTTACGTTTTTTTTTTTTCACTCTATATCTACATCTCTATACATCAAAACACATTCTGTTAAGCTTAAATTTTAATTCGATCATTTTCCTCTATGCCTTAACATATGTTGAGCTAATGTTTTTTGCAAACCAATTATGTGCTAGATCGCAACGAAAGAAATGTGATAAACAAAGTGTATCACATCTTATTTTTAAATTGTATTCTTAATAGCGTTTCGTACCTTACTGAATTCATCCTGTAGAATTCGTTGTAGGAAAAAACAACATGTCTCGTATTAAAATAGGATTCGTATAGAAAAAATCTGACGACACTACATAGGCTTTCTTGTACACCTATTAAATTACATATACACATTTTCTTAAAATGAATAGTATATAAAATTTTATTTCATTAGTAACTACTGATATTTTTTTATTGTTATTATTGAATTATTATTTATTGTACATTTTTTTTACAATCAGAGGTTAATAATTACTAATAAATCAATATATATAAATTAAAAAAAAAATAGTTAATCAAAGGATATGAAGTCGGTGTGCCTCCCTCCTTGTAAGATCCAAATATTTCATTAATTAAAACTTTATTTGGCTATAATTCTGTAACCAATGAAAATAAGTACCACTTATGATATATCGTTGAAAAGCTCTCAATGAGGGCTTATTCCTGCAGTTAAGAAAAAGTCCAAAATAAATTTGGGGCTTTTTTGAACACTTTTGGTCCAGTCGATTGCAATCAAAAGGGGTGGTGCACAACTAGATGTTACAACAGTCCTAAATAAAACATTCCAACATCCTACGGCTGATAGTTTTTGATTTATGCGAGATACATACGTATATACGTTCGTACTTACAGACATCACGCCAAAACTAATCAAAATGGATTCAGGGATGGCCAAAATGGATATTTCCGTTGAAATCTGGAAACCCACATTTTTTTGAGATCACAATACTTCCTTTACTTAGTACAAGGAAGTAAAAATGGAATCGACTAATATCATTACTCGATTTATTTTCAATCGAAAACACACGGGACTTTGATCATACTTGACCGGTCCGCCGAATGAGATTTCGGAATAAGTTATACTCTTATTTGGAAATAATTGGAAAACTTTTTGTATTAAGTATGTCTTTAGAATTTTTGTATATACTTTCATTTAGCAATTTAATTTATAAGTGTGGGAAAAAATTAAATCCAAATCATTCTAAAATATGGCATCTACTCCGACCTGACACCGATTTTGTCACCTCTACTAACTTCAAATTGCATGAAAGTTCGTGTATACTCGCTTGGACAAATATTTGTCCTTTCTTTAACTTCAGGTCGCTCCAGTTCCATTTAAAATACATAGGATGCCAAGCAACCCAAGTTATCTGAGTAAAACGCATTTTTTCCGCGAGTCATTTCTAATATAAAGCCTCAATCTTCTTGAAGTTAAAAAAGATACTGAAGCGGTGTTAGTGGGAAAACTCATCTAATCCGATTATGTGTGAAATTATTATGTATTATTTTTTGTTCAACTTTGACACATTCTGTCAAGCTTAAACATTCATCACTTTCGATCACTTTCCTTCTACATAGTTTCATGTTTATTTCACCATCATATGAAATTCAAACTATTCAAACGAAAAGAAAAAGTGAAAATTAGTAATTTACTAAAACACTTTTAGTATAGTTGGAAAAAGTTGTATTTGTTTAGATGCTTCAATCTCTTTCGGGTTACACCAGTTTAATTGAAATTTAGATATCCATGTTAAAATTTGATAAAAACTGGTTAACTCGTTCCAGAGTCGCTGTTGACCGATTAGAATCAGCTGATCTCGGTCGAACCACTTCCGAAGTTGAATATTTTTAGAATAGTTACTGCGGGAATTTGATGCGCTCCAATAAAAAAACAAGAATGCTAATCGAAAAATTGTTTTGCGCATAAGATTACATTTTTGTTCAGGATACTTAAACACAATTTTTAATATATAAAAAATCATTCTTATTTATTTAATAAAGTGAATTTGAAGGTACGGAAGATTTCGAAAAACCCCACTTTAAAGATTACAGAGTTAGCGCCGCCTACTCTTTGTCAAGTTGTCATACTAGCAAGAGGGGGCGCTAGCGACGCCCCTCGATATATATATATATACTACTCATAGTAGTCTCGTGGTTAACTCGTCGTCGCAAATTAGTTGTTTAACAGCTGATTTACGAAATCGAAAGTTCTAAGGTTCAATCCATAGTAAAAGTTAGTTACCTTTGTACAGATTTGAATACTAGACAGTGGATACCGGTGTACTTTAGTGGTTGAGATTCAATTTAAAACCACACGCTTCAGGAATGGTCGGCCTGAGTCTGTACAAGACTATACCTCATTATGTCATACATATCATCCTCATCTAATTGGGACGTGTGGGTGTTGCTAATTATTGCTCAGTAGTTGAACAGATTGCAACGTACACTTTAGGGGAAAAAATTTAACCAAAATAAGATAAAATTCAATAAAGAATGGAAAATAAATTTTACTTATTATTTAACACATTAATTTAATTTATCCTTAAATAAAACCTAATTGATTGAAACGGTAACGACAAATAGTTATCTACCAGTATTTGATTTAGAAATATAAAAAATATTTCTTTAACTACGCAGAAAAGTGCACGTACATGACTTCGTTTACATAATCTGTTTCAACTTTCTTATATGATCATGACGTGTATAAAATAACTGAGATACAAACAAGTACTAATATTAATAATAAAAAATTTGTTTTTATTTCCTTGTACGAAGTAAAGAAAGTATTATGATCGCGAAAAATTTCAGTTTTCAGATTTCAACGGAAATATCCATTTTGACCACCCCAGTATCCTTTTTGACTAGTTTTAGCGTCACGTCTGTACGGTACGTATGTATTTCGCATAATTCAAAAACGATTACCCATAGGATGCAGAAATTTTGGTTTTAGGACTGTTTTAACATCTGATTGTTTATCTCCTCTTTTGATTGCAATCGACTGAACCAAAAGTGTCCAAAAAAAGTTCAAAATCCATAACAATTTAGATTTTTGACTTTTTCTTAACTACAGTAGTAGTAAGCCCTAATTGAGAGCTTTTCAACGATATTGAAAAGCAACTGTTTGTTGTTTTTCATAAGTGGTACTTATTTTCATTGGTTCCAGAGTTATAGCCAAATAAAATTTTAATTAATGAAATATTTGGTTCTTACAAAGAGAGGGTTTTATTAATCTTTTTTTTAATTACATATATATATATATATATATATATATATATATATATATTGATTTATTAATAATTATTTATTAACTTTTGATCGTAAAAAAAGTTTTACGATAAATAATATTTCAATAATAACAATAAAAAAGAAAAATAGTATGAAAAATATCAGAAGTTATTAATGAAATAAAATTTTTTATAATTTTCATTTTTTAAAAATGTGTATATGTTATTTTAATAAGCGTACAAGGAAGTCATGTGGTGTCCACATCAGATTTTTTCTAATAACGATGATGTTTATTTTACACAACCAATCCCTACATATTGTACATATTGAAATATTCTTTTTTAGAAATACATAAGCCTGCTTTTTGGTAATCCTAACGAAATGAAATATAATAATAAATTAGACTGAAGAAAGAAGGTAACAGTAAAATTCTTCAATCCTTAGTTTCGTTGTAAGACTGGCATCGAATTCATTTTATTATTTTTTAAAAAGGTATGACTAATATCTTGTTTCAGTTCCGCTATGAACATTTATGTTACGGTCTTTTTGCATAAAAGAAACTAATAATACTTAAAATAACAAAAAAAATTACTTTTTGTATTATTTAAAAAATTTATAGGTGTCTTAAATAATAAAAAAATATGTAAATATTGCTGGATTTAGCGGTAAGAGATTAAATTAACGTTTCATTTGCTGTTTATTTTTATAACATATCGTAACGCTGACGTAGATTTATATTTATTACATCTCGTTTTGACCTTTTATATCTGTTATTGTTTCATCACATAACAACGAAATCTGTGTTGTGCATGGGAATATGATATAACAATTATTTTAGTACATTAAGTTCATCCCTGACAGGGATTCAAACTTGGACTTTCTAGATGATGCAGTAAACCGCTACATATATCATTGTATTATATCTATTGTGTATTTTTTTTTTTTTTGGCACGTCCATTAAACTAATTATTTCTTACTTTATAGAGTGATTCCACGAAGAATGTAATAAACTTTCAGGACATGTTCTTCTTGTGAACATAAAGAAGAAATTTTACGTAAATATAATAAATAGACAACACATAAATGTGACTTTTTTAAACAAGTGGATTGGTCGTGGCGGACCTATCAACTGGTTGCCTGAGTTAACACCTTTGTACAACTTCCTGCGAACCACTTGAAATCATTAATATATGAACAAAACTGTAATACAAGAAAAGAGTTATTACAATTCTCAGTACAATTAATACAACTCTGTTGAAATACGAAAAGCCATTAAAAATATTGTTCGCTGGGTGCTGTAACCACTGTGGCGGAAAATATTCAACAATTTATTTAATTGTTTGTACGTTGGTTTTATTGTTTGTATTTGTTGTTTTTCTAAAATATTTAATTCTTTTGTTTTGTATTATTGAAATTTTTATTTCTATACTTAGTTAAAAATCTACCATATTCTGATATGTTTCGTTTTTAATAAACTTTGAAATTCTTACGTTTGTATTTAGTTTCTGTGGACTTTATTCATACCATTTTACTCAGAATCAAATTCTCTACAAGTTTTTTTTCCATTTTTTATGTACTTTTTACCCATTTAACAATGTTATCTTACGCCAAACATAAAATAGTGTGTTTCTCGACCCCATTTTGTCTTTTACCCCACATTTCTCAAAAACTACTAAAAACACAGTTCTAGAACGTATATGTTTTTATTTTTCAGGTATGGTTCATATAAAACCACTATATTTACCCTTATTTTGGGTCAAGAATTATAGTCTGGCTTAATTTTACCGAAAGCGCAGAAATCAGGACGAAATCTTTTGCCAGCCGATAGTCGCTAACGAAGCGTTTTCGAACTTATGTTTATATGAACTTTCTTCTTTATTTTCACCAGTAGAATATGTCCAAAAAAGTTTCTTATATTTTTCGTGAATCACTCTGTATGTTTTAAAGGGTCATTATTTCTTTTTAGGAATGAAAAAATCTTTCCTTCAATTTTATTTTATAACAATCATTATATAACTGTAGGTCTCCATTTTTTTGGTTCTGACTTTCCTTCTTTATTATTTTTTGTATTTTTTATCGTTTCCTTTTTCAGAATTCTCTTTCCTTGAACTTCTGCTGTTAATTATTCTTAATAACTGATTCAATTAATATATTTTCCTCCCTTTCATTATATTCATCAGATTTCTCATCTTTCTTATCCTATTACTTCATATACTCATATTACGGCATTCTGTTTGTCAATTTCAATTTCTTCTTTTTAACTATTTCAGTAATTTTCAAGTACTTTTCTTTGTTTCGGATCGTCCAAGTTTCGACTTGTTTATAATAATGCCATACCCCATATAAAGAAATTGGCAAACGATTCTCCTTTCGCATATTTCAGATTATCTACAACCCTTAAAGCTGTTTTAATTATACAAATCCTATTTTATGTTTCCTCCATATAACTTCTATATCTGATTAATAAACCTACTCTTATATAATTATATAAACAATTTTACTCCTGTTTCGGTATAACGTATTACACATCAACGAAACAATAATAATCAAATTTTCTTTCTTTCTGTCACCCCAAGATAATTTATAATTTTTGTTTTTGTGATTACTTTTAAATCTCTCACAATATCATAAAATACTTCATCTGAATGAGCTAAAACATTATTTAATCTATCGTCTCATATGATTATAATCCTCATATGATTTTCAATATTCAGCAACTACGCTTGAAAAAGAAAAGTCGTAAAAATGTCAATGAATTCTAGTATTTTGATAAAAAAGAGTCTGGAAAATGTAATCGAGAGAATATCACATCAGAATTACTTTGGAATGTTCATTACGACATAGGTTACCAGAAAAGAATTTTTTAAATAATGCTTATATTTAAAAGTAATATTTTACAAACTACTAAATAATAGATAACCTTTTCATTTTAACATTATTCATGAGATTTTAGATATATTTTAAGAAAAGGTATCGGAGTTTTGGTTAACTACTTATAAAATTTACCCAGTTTATCGTCGGTTTTTTTTTTTAGTAGTAAAATTTGAACGTTCAGTAACATCATTAATAGATTACGAGTATAATAAAAATTAATAATTAATCATACCTAAAAATAAAATTTTATTTATTTAAGTATTTTTTGAAAAATTTTTGGCCGTTAGCTCTAATCATCCTGACCCCGAAGGGGAAGAACCTTCCATGACAGTTGGTAATATTGACTAGGCCAATAGGCCTAGCCAATAGTCCTAAAGAAGACCAAACCGACTGAGCTGAATTACTCTACCTACTCGAAAACAGTAAAAAGAGGCAAGCCCAACAGGCAACACCGATCGAGAATTAATTAAAAAAAAGACTAACTAAAAGCAAAACAAAATAAAAAAGAAAAGAAAACTAACACTACGACTTTACAACCAACAAACCAAAACCACAAGACCAAAAATAAAAATATATATACACCTAAACATAAGCAAAACCTAATACAAAAACAAAAATCAGAAACATACTCGTAAATAAACTGTGACAACACTAACCAGTTAGTTCTAATATGGTGGCTGTTATAATAAAAAAAATTAAAAGAATTAGAGCCAAAAAAATACACAGGATATGTTTCTTAGAGATGGGGAATAAATTTTAAGAAAAAAATTTCTAAACATATTCATATATAAGGTAACCTTAACAAATTTACTTAAGTAAGGTTTTCTCTAAATTTAAAACCCACTTTCAATAAAGTCTAAAATAGAAAAAATAAAAAAAAGACTTTTATGCATTTTAGGTTTGGGGTCTGTAACTTTTTTAAAGTTATAGACATTTCTTAATAGCTATATATAGCTATATATACTATATATACATATAGTATAAACTGTCAACAAATTTTTGAAAAATATTTAAAACGAGAAATTTCTCACTAATTTTTTTTTTAATTTGATGATTTTTAAAATCTGAAGGATACTATCAAAAAGTAGAGTATTCCTTTAATAATTTTTTTAAATTTATTTATCTCTCTCTCTCTCTAAGACTCTTGATTGCAAAGTTAAAGTAGTTTGAATACATTCATTTTTTATCATAAAATATAGGTGTCCCTATATTTACTTTGAAATAAAGTATAAATACTTTGAAATTATTTACTTTGAGGTGTATTTGATTTTACTTTGAAATATCAGGATCAGTCATCGCCTTTCTAGACCGCCTGAACGCTCCCAATTTTCTGTGGGCCTTCTACGGCCCCTCCTTGAAGGCCTCTAGTGCTCAGGAGGCGTTATCGCTCAATTTGAGAACGAATGGTCTAGATGAACTAGTTGAACCCTAAAACATAAAGATTTGCAAAAACACAATAACTTAGTAAGTAACTTAGCCGTTTTTGAGATTGTCACCATACTTTCCTGTAATAACTATTATTACCTGTAACCATATGTTTTCAGAAGTAGTAAAAAAACTACAACTTCTGTTCCCAGTAAAGATGTATTTTTTCACTAATCCTTTGGTTTTAATTAATAACAGTATTTAGATACAGATACAATTCTTTCATTTTAACTAATAATGGATATAAAGAAAAAGAAGAGGTTTTATCAAAACTTTTATCGCTATTTCAGGAATCTGTTACAAAAGAACACAATACTTCAAAGCAATATATATTAATACCTACACTATATTTCAAATTTAATTAAAACGGCTGTATGCTTTGTTAATAGACAGTAATAATTCCCGCCCGTTTTAAAGGAAATCCTTTTTTTCATCATAAATAAATTTTCCATTTAATTTTTAATTGAAATCAAGAAGTGCCACATTTGAGTTTTTAAAACACCTCGTTTAGAGAAAAAAGAAAAAAATCTATTCTTGCCGAGTCCGTAGCGATTTTCTTTTAAATAGCCTTCAAATTAAAACAAATCCGGACAATTTTTTTTTTTTTGAAACAGGTCTGCAGAAGACCACGCAGATTTTTATATACACATTTTTTTTTTTTATATTTAATCCCACTTATGAAGTTGACAAACATTGAAATTCAACTACAGTAAAAACCAGGTAATTTTTACGCTTAATTGGCTATAAATATTATGGGCTTTCTTAAAATAAATTTGAAATCTATGATCATTAAGAAATTCTGGGTATACGATTTGGACTCATGTCCTATAAAATTAAATTATTTTCGTCACACGATTTTCTTCAAATTTTTTTTTTAGGACATACTATAACAAATAAAGATATTTTCTGGATAAAGGCAATAAAAGAAATGTAGATAGATTTTTTTTTTTAAAAGATTTTCTTATTCAGAACAGTGATGCTTAAAAAATTAAAAAACAAAAACAAGGTTAATAAACTAAAAAAAATATTTATAAAAAGAACTTTTTTAATAGCAATAAATCCATTTAAATGAGGTTTATTATTTAATAACAGCAATTATTTAAGGAAAGAATAATTTAATTTTCATATTAAGAAAAAATTCTTAAATTTTTGCCAATTCAAAACGAACAGAATGATTTTATAAGATACAAATATAAAAATTTAGCAATCTTTGATTGAAATCACATCTCAAAACTAATGCCAAGAAATACAGAATATCGTATTCATTTTTAAAGCATAGACAGACAAATTGTATATTTTTATAAATTGGTAAAGTTACACACGTGCACACACATACACACTAATAAACGTATTTTTTTTTTTTTTTTTTTTAAGAGCAATTATAATGTACAAATAAATAATTTTTTTCTTTCATTAACGAAAGAAGAAATCACATAAGTAGACTTTGTTATGTTTTGAAAATGTATGGGCTCTTGGCCAAAAATATATTCTATTCAAAAAGATCAGACAGTTTCCAAATGGATTCATGAAATAAGAGATTAATTTGTTTTCTTAATGTTGGAATATATCCGACAGTCACATCAAAACACAATCTTAAGAGTGCATAATATATATATATATATATATATATATATATATAAGACTTACAAAGTTTCTATTTGTTCACCTTGACACACAAAATTTTAAACTGGTTTTATATGCTAATTTTTATTTTGATACATTTTATAAGACAGGATATTGGCCTATACACATTAAGGGGGAAAAATATCTATTTTTCAATTGATTATTAGTGTTAAATTTTTTATGTATACATAAATTGTTTAGTGTAGCAAAATTTCTGATAAATAATTTTTCAACGTACTGAATTACGCTGCAACATTGTCATTTCGGGTTTGAATAATAATTAATTTTATTCAGATTTCAAGATTTGTTAAAAATCTTGTGTAGTTACTAGGGTTCAACTAATGGTACTGCTCAATGTTAGACTTTGTCTCAAGAAGATCAAGTAGCTTAATACGGTTATAATAACCTAAACACGTTATGAAACAATGTTCAATTATCTCACCATATATGGTTATTATTTGATGTTGGAGTTATGGATGTCTTTCTTTTGGCTTTGTAATTTTTTTATCGGCCTGTGCGTGCGCGTGTACATTATTTGTCTCTAGCTACTGGTCCATAAAAACTATACTTTTTTTAATTTATTTATTTATTTATAAAATTTAAAATTTTAACGTCTGTTTATATTTCAAAAATAACTTTTATTTTATTTCTGATCTACTAAAATTGGTAATTGAAGACAAGAAATATGGAAGAAACTTGTATTCTTAAATTCAAAGACCTCTTTTTTTAAAAGAAATATGAAAATATTTCGTGGAAAAATGTGTATTTAAATATTTAAAAAAAAACAATCGCAGTAAATATGTCAGAAGGAAAGATTTTCAGATTAGTTAACCCTGAAAACTTACTCAAAAACTTAGATTTTATTCTCTAACTGCGATTCGTTTCAACCGAATCGCTTGAAAAACAAAATGGTCTATTTATACTAGGTTTACATCATCCTACTAAATCATCAAAATCCGTTAAGATTTGTGTCCGATAATGTGGATGGAAAAATCATATACATACATACTGTAAAGGATCAATGCAAAGGAGGGTCACGGATTTCTTTCAATTAAAAAGAAAAAGAGAAAATAATAATGAAAAGAAGAATCCAGATGTAAACCCCTTTTTTCAGAGAAAGGGGTCCGTTTAATATTCTGTTCTTTGTAATGCAGAAATGGAACCTCCAAAAGCTATTATTTTTTGACTAGAAGGGTTACGAGATCTTAATAAGAATTTATAGAAAGACGTAAATGCGCGTACGATGAAAAGTATTACGCTTCAACAATTAAAGGGTTGAGGCGGGTACTGGTTCTACAGGCCAGAGGATATAAATACTGTCAGGGATCAGCGGAGACAGTCAGTAGTTCTGCAAGAACGTGTTCGGTACAGTTGTGATAACAAGAGATATCAGTGAGGAGTTGTGCAAGCCCGAGTTCGAGTCGGTTGCGGTGACGGTGATATAAGTAAGCATGTGCTAACAACGAGTGAAGAGTTCGTCACGAGTATTCCAGGGTGAACAGTGGATAAATGCAGGAAGTTGTTCGATGAGTTACTGGTAAACAGTAGTGAAAGTCGTATATAGTATTCTAGTCATTCAAAAAGTGTAGGGTAGTTCTACTGTCAGTAAAAGTAATATTTGCAAAAACTGAATTGTATGAACTTATAGATTATGAACGTATAATATTAGATTTTTCTAATATTATCTTGTTGTCAATGCAATATTATGTTCTAGCGGTCATTATAACGTTTTTTTAGTAAATTTGGCTGTATTTTGGTTTTCAAAATTTAATTTTTATCAAAAAAAATTTGTCCTTTTATTTGAATTACCATTTTGAATGTTATATATACGTATTGTCATTATTGTTACTATTTTATGATTATTATTTTTTTATCGTTCCCTTTGTTTATACCCCCTTGGAACCGGATCCGCAACTAAGCTTGTACACAGCTCCAGGGGGTGCCACCGCCTCAAACTACTTCGGCAGGAACTAAGGTTCCCCCCCAGGTAGCCGGGACACGGTCTTCAATCATTCACCATTATTATCATCATTGTTATTGTTACTATTATTATTTTTATTATTTATTTTGTTTAGATGTCTTTAGGGTAATAAATTGTATGTTTAAGAAATTTTTATGTTTGATAGTCTCTCAATATCCTGGTTGAACCGCGAACACGCGAAATACATTTTTACATGTTTTTCATTTATATGTATATTTTTCAAGTGTTATTATTTTTATTTTTTTTTATGTATATGTGTATAAACATAACCGGGCGCATTAGCGATTTTCAAATTCTTTGGAAATTCCAAAAATTAAAAAAAAATTTTTTTCATTTAAAAAAGTTCTGAGTGAGGTCCCGTTCAGGCTTAACATTTGATGAAGTAATCTTTACACAAAAAAGACACACTAAAGTTTGTTTGTTTCAAAAACAGAAGAAGGTTCTTAATTTAATCCGTTTAGTGTATATATATTTTATCTATTTTCAACCTTTACGTTTTACCAAATACGTTTTTCTCCATTTGTTCGGAAATTAAGTTTCTACTACTTAACTTAAGCCCTCCATACTTTCAATTTGCGGAAACACAAAGTTCTCTCTCTAACTTATTCGAGCAAGCTATGCTCCTAATACTCTGCTCATGGAAATAAAATGGCCCAAAAATTCGATTATGCATACATACCACATCAGACATTCACTCTTGGACAGTTCATTTACACATCACGAACGAACGAATGGTAGAATTAATAGAATTCGTGTGAATTTTCTGAGCCCTATACACGACAATATGGCGATTCACAACTCCACGAATGTGAAATGTTGGTTCATCAAAAATAAAATGCGCTGCAGTTAGTTTTCAATAGCAGAGACGAAATCTAACATGTTCCTTAAAGATTTAACTCTTTATGGCTTAATGTCCGGTTTAATTTCATGGAGTAACTGCAGTTTATATGCATGACGTTTCAATCATTTGGGAACATCATAGACAGGAATGCTTTAGTTGACGATACTACAAACTGAACTCTTTGGACCATTGGAAACACAAATGAATTCTTTCTGTATTTTTGGCACTTCTTTGAACCTACTTGGTAACTGTCCTTTCAAAACGTTTCCGGTTTCAAAAAACTGTTCACTCCATTTACACATACTTTTGTCACTCGGAAAATTTCTACGATAAACTCGCGTATAATTTCTTTGTACGATAGTGATTTGTCTTTGTTTTTTCTGCAAAACAGTACATTGTGTTTTCCCATATTCCAATGGCTTGGTATAAATCCCGAGCTCATAACAGCTGGGTCTGTGCAACAACCTAACTGTTACAGACAGTAACTACTCTCTGACGGAAAACGTGTAAGCTAAGCTCAATTGTTATACTTTCAAGATTATGCGTAAAATACTACTGAATGTTGCAGAATAAAAACTATATTTGTTTCTGTAACCCGGAGTACTTTTTCGGACACCTGGTACCGTATATTTAACTGCTTTACAGTAAGGACACTATTTATATAAATTATTTTATTATTTTTTTTATTACCTAATGTGCTCAAGTTTTTAGAAAATATTAGTTAAAAAATTGGATGAGCACATTACTTAAGGAATTAGCATCGAGAAGAAATATACAGCATGAAGTCACGTGAGATTTTACAGTCTCAAGCAGAAATCATTTCATGAACAAAATCGGATGAAAATTATAAAGAAATTTCCGTTGATCTACATACACCGGTCTGTTCAAGTAATAATATATAACTGACTGGGTGGTAATAATTAAAAGACGCGACTTGAATTTAATTTATCTCTAGGTGAAAGCAGCTTGCGTTAAAATTTACCTTTAGAAGAAGTCTTTAAATTTAAAAAAAAAAATGAAGTACATAACTATTTGGATGGCACCCAAGACTTCTATATTTGGAATAATGAAACGAACAATTCGAATTCCGATGAAGACGATAATAAAAATCTAGTATCAAAGAAAATTAGTACACAAATTTTAAAACAAAAATAGATTTTTGATTATCTCTTATAAGAGCTTTTATGAATTACTCTAAAATTACCCCATTCTTACCTGATTTCATCGTAATGCAGTTTCAACTCTAAGTAACTTCATTAAACAGTTATCAATACCTAAAAATTTGATTAAAAAGTATCCCAATTATTTAATTCCTGCGTACAATACGCGCATTTTTTAAATTATGGTTAAATGAAAAATTTACGATTGTTACTGGGATTGCCTAAAACGACAATAGTAGTTTTCATTACAACAGTTTATTTATAATTTATTATGTCTCCTTTTTCTATTTATTTACACGCTTATTATTATTTTTATTTGTTCTTTCCTCAGTGTCTACTGATGATGATTGATTAATAAATTATTTATATAATAGTTTCCACTTACCAACAATCTTTAATAATAATGTTCGAGCGCTTTCCGATTATTAATCCATCCTCAGGAATCGTGATGTTTTATACATAATAATCATTTACTTCACATATCATTTATTATACTAAATTGAATTTTATAAAAATATAAATATAACAATTGATCGTCAAAAGGTAACGTTATCATAACAATCATCAGTTATGATAACAAGTGAGACCTTCACACTGACATGACGGATAACGTTAACTTTATTTTACTTTTTGACGATTAACTGTTATATTTATATTTTTATAAAATTCAATTTAGTATAATTAATGATATGTGAAGCAGATAATTATAATGTATAACACATCATTGTTCCTGAGGATGGATAATAATCCGAAAGCGCTCGAACATTACTAAAGATTATTGGTAAGTGGACACTATTATATAAATAATTTATATATTAATACCAACGGGCCATGCTTAATTAAAACTGATTGATTAATAGTCGAAATTATCATCTAAATTAGATTATAAGTAATTGCTTTTTAACGGATTTTGAGAGTAATGTTGTTTTAAAAATTATTTCAAAAACCATTTATCATAGTTTTTTTTAATTTTTTTTAAATTTTAAGATACAAACAGTCTACGTATAAATATTTTAATATTCACATTTCCTTGTTTATATCTTTGTAGGTAAGTTAAACGTTTGAAATCTAACTTCATAATAGTAATAAAATTCGAGAATGATATAATTTTATTTCGTAATGTATAACGTATTCTCATTTTATACAATTTTATTACATTACTGACATTTTTTATTTTTAAGAAAAATCTTTTTGAATTTAACTTTTTTCAAAATTAAAGACATTTTTCGTAAAAAATCAAATTTTCTTAAAAAATATGAAGAAAAATTGAAAAAAAATTCTTTTGATTACATTTTAACTCAAATTTAAATACACTGGAAAACTCAAAAAATATTCTAAAAATTTATGTTATTAATTAATTATCAAAAAATCATTTTTCATTGAACTCAACAAATTTTGACATTTCTGGATCAGAGCCATAGTTTTTCACTGATTAACCATCTTATAAACATAATCTTTGTCAGGATGGTTATTTTTATTAAAAAAAATCTTTAATATTTTACAATATAGGTGGCGATATATGATAACTCTGGCAATAAAATAATTACCCAGCATATTACATTATGAGCAGTTGTCCAAAACTGTAATCTTTTTAATCTTTGCTTTTTTTTTTAAATACAACTAAACAGCTACACTAAATGGTAACTGAAATCATGAAAACGCTAAAAAACGTTTTTAAAAAATGTTACTTAAAATTTAAAACTTTGTAACAATTACGAATAAAGAATGATAAAAATATTATTTCTAACATGGTTTGGAGAAAAAAATAGAAATAACTCAACAGTTATTTACGTATTATATATTTGATTGCCTACCCCAATGGAAGCGTAAAGTTTAGTTTAAAGAAATCTTAATCAATGAAACCTTTAACTCAGTTTGCCCACTACGACCTATGCAGGCACATTATATAGAAATGGATAAGATAAAAATTTAAATCAAGAACTATAGATACAGTATGAACCTTTAGCTAATCATATCCAACACAGAATATTCGCTTCCATAACAAAAAGCTAATAACACAGTTGTAAGACTCCCGTCACGCGTTTTTTCTTTGTGATGCAGGGTTTACACAAACAACTTAATTTAAAATATTTATTATTGTATTAAATATAATATTTTTCTACTGCAGCTGTACGTTAGTGCTACTCTAGCGCTCCTTCTAGTGATAGGGGGTGATATTGACGCATTATACCAACTTAGTCACAAGTTTATTTAGAAATTTTTTCGGGGTGGGGGTACGATTTTGCAAAGGTTTTTTTGTAAATATTATTTTTCAATTGTTAACTAATGTGCCAAAGAAAAATAATACCTTAATTAGGCGAAATCTTGAGATATGAGGGTGACCTTGCTCTACAGCCTCACCCCCTTGACCATTTAAGTGGAAAATTTAACGGGATTAATGTCCCAAATATATAGATAGATATAGAAGTAATCTAACCAAGTTTGATCAAAATCGGTTCAGTAGTTCTGGAGATATAAGGTAATTTAGAGAGCGAAACCGAAGATATACTCGTACATATGAACATCCGGAAAATTTCTATCCGTTTTTTGGGTTCCTTAGGTGTCAAAATTTCAAGATCCGATGAAAACTGCATATGCCCAAATTAGACCGATTACAATACTTTCTCTTCTAAAGCTATAGCTCTGCTATAGCGCTAGACGGGAAAGCAAAAATCTTATAAGGTAATTATTTAATATTCTTATTATAGAAATCACAAAAAAGAATTTTAATGGTTTGTTATATTGATTCCTTATCGATGTTTAAGAATGACTTTTGATGTTACAGTACTTTTTATCGATCTGCAGCAGTTAAGTAAATTATTTAAAATATGTTTCCTTACAAGTACCACTTCAACATGTTGAAATAGTGATTACTTTTAATTACTGTTAACATTTTTATTCAGCTTATCAAAACAAATATCCGTTATCTAATTTTAAAAAAACTCACCCTTGATTGAAATAACTATTATTTGAAAAACTATCTTCAAATCCGTTATTTGAAAAATAACTGCTCAAGTTGGGAGAGAACGAATGTAAAGTTTATTTATCAAGGATTATTTTTATAATTTCGTTTTATAACGCGTGTAAACTCGTGTACCTTTAAAAAATTAAATCCTGACTACCTATGATTTTTTTTACCTTTATTATGAAGCGAGCAGGGGTGAACTGGTGCCTTAACATCGTTCCGGTACTGCTTTTTGGGAGAAATAAAAAATGATCCTTTCACATAAATTTTATTTTAACTTTAAAATCTGGCCTACGTTTATTTTAACATTAAGTATTCAACGTTTTCAAATTTCTTAATGATAGGTTGCTATTTTTATTGTACGTTATATTTTTGTTGGTGTATATCTTAAGGAGGTCTGTCCGCCTCTCCCTGGTAGATCAGACCGGAGTCCATAATGAAACAAAGTCAGGGGTATGAACTGAAATTGAGTTCGCTAAGAAAACCAGGACTAAATTTCATTGTTGTGAACAACATTTCTGTTGGTATATTTTGTTAAATTGCCTCGTATTTCGAGACATTTACTAGAAATTGGCTCAAATTAAAGGTATAACTAGGCGCGAGGTTCGTGCTTCCGCGAACTCGGTTACCTAGTTCAGAGGGTAGCGATGTAGGACATTCAAGATGTCCGGATGAGGCCTACAGCGAAGGCAAAAGCTGAATTTGAAAATCACCGATGTAAATGTCTACCGAGGCATTTATATCGGTGGCATCCCAACGAGGCCTGGCTTATTACTATGAGATGTAAAAAGTTAGAGAGCGAAAGACGACTCCCATTACAGTCCATCAGGGCTAGTAACGGGTGGGGGGGGGGGGGGGTTTGGTGGCGACCGGAAGCGTCACAAGGCGGGTGTCTTCCGCTACCGGGTTGGAATGGGATGCAGATAAAAAAATATAACCTAAATTATAAAAATCAGACCACGCGAAAAAGGTCCTTGCTTATGGATATCCGTAGGCAGACAAAATAAAGGGGGGGAAAGAAGAAGCAGTGGGCAGGGCATGGGGACGAAGCGTGGCGACGTTTAGGGCCAGGGAGGCAGCCCTACTGTGGAGAGGGTGCAGGTCCACCTGACATGTAAGAGGAAGGTGGGTCGGCGCTACTCTATGAAGCACTGGGAACCCTCGAGGTAACGAGATGGGTCGCGAGGGGGTAATGGGGACATGTAGAGGACATGTTGCCCATTATAGGATAGGATGATGAGGGTAGCCCTGCAGGGGAGGGGGTCATGGGCATGCCAGAAGAGGGATATCTGTGGTCTCTGTCGATACCGTGGGGACCCCGTTGGGAGAAGCCCTACTAGAAGGGCCAAGCTAGGGGGTGGTAGTCTGCTGCCACGGCATGCCTATGGTAACTGCGTTTGCTTAACGGCGGGGAACGGTTACCATAGGGGTGCTTAAAAAGAAAAAAAAAAGGCAGACAAAATAAGACACGAATAAAGATAAGCATTAGACATTAAAAAAATAAGTTTTGCTTCTTACAATGAAAACATTGAAATGATTGTGCATTTTTCAAATTTTGTCATATAGCCAATAATCTGTGGCTGAGGGCCATATTCTTGTGGTTTGCTATAATATAAAATCAAACTAGAAAATTTACGAGTGCATCCTTCGAAGCGAGTTTATTTAATTATACATATAACTTATATTTAAAAATTGAAACCCACTGTCTAGTGGTGAACGCGTCTTCCCAAATCAGCTGATTTGGAAGTCAGAAGAAGTCGAGAATTCCAGCGTTCAAGTCCTAGTAAAGGCAGTTACTTTTATACGGATTTGCATACTAGATCATAAATACCGGTGTTCTTTGGTAGTTAGGTTTCAATTAACCACACATCTCAGGATCGGTCGAACCGAGACTGTACCAGACTGCACTTCATTTCCTCATCATCCTCATTCATCCTCTGAAGTAATATCTGAACGGTAATTCCCGGAAGCTAAATAGGTAAAAGAAAGGTTAAAAATTGAAAAAAATTAAAATCAAGTATGGATATTTTTAGATCATACTTGGATTTTATTAATGCCAGGAGTTATAAGGCAAAATAGTAATACATTTTTGGTATAAAGAAATTTCGCATATAAGACATTTTTTTTCCAGTATCTGTTGTTTTGAATTCAATAATAAATTTACACTCATTGACAACGATATAACGTAGCAAGTACAGTTTCTATTATTACATTTTTTCGGTACATTATATAATTACGTTTTAACTTAATAAAAACAAGTTTCTTTTTTCTTTTATTCTTTAATAACGATCCCGTTATTTAAATAGTTATGCATCAACTATAGTAATGATTACAATATTCATGAAACCTATTTATTCTTTTCATTTCTTTTATCTATACTTCGTTGAATGACTCATAAGTACTAGACGCGTCTGAAATTGTTAATAATGATTTACCTCATTTATTAGTCTTGTGATAATAATGAATAATAAACAAAAGAGAAAATATAACGAGATAAATAAATAATATATTGCAAAATTTTATTCAAGATGACTAATATGTTTATGCGTGTCTTAACATGCATTGTTTCAAGGATAACAAGATTTGGTCTATTCATTTCTTGTTATTTTCAGTTCCAATTAAAATAAAAATAACTATCACGGATAAATATAAGAGTTCATGGTACAAAAATTGAAAAATTTAATTAAAGTCATGAGTATTTTTAGATAATACTTGGTTTTTATTCTTGTCAGGAGCTTATGACAATATAATGTTAACAGAATAAAGAAATTTTACAAATATAATACTTCAAGTTTTTTTTTTTTTATATTACCTGATGTTTTGAATTCAATTATAATAAATTTACACGTCAAGGAATATAGATAAATATGTATGCGTCTTTGCAGAAAATTTTGGAAAAATGACCAGAAAAATCTTTTTTACTGTACTACTCGTATAAAAAACAATATACAAAAATTAATGTTGTGACAACTGATATGTTTCCACTCAAATATTCACAAAAAAAACTAGGTTGTCTTCAGTTATCTTCCCGCTAGATTTTATCAATGAACTTTTGTGTTATTTATTTATTTTTTGTTGCTTTTACGACCTCATAGGATCACTTTAGTTCAATTTCTGGGCCAGTCCATTTTGTAATCGGTTCTTCTTATTTCCGAATCGTGTGAGTTGTTCTATTTTTGCTTCTTTTCTTTTTGACCACATCTTTTTGAGGCGTTCCGATCTATGGCGTCTGTACTCGTCTGAATACACCCTGTTGGATTTCTTTTTGATTTTAGGTTCAAATGTTATCATATTAGTTTTAATTAGTTTGTCGTATTTTCCAGATTTTGTGATTAGATCTTCTTTGGAGATTCTCAACTCTTCCATATCTTTTCGGACTTCCTTTATCCATTTCGGTTTTGTTGTTCTTTCCCAGTATATGTTAATTATTTGGTTTGCAAGTCTGGTGTTTTCTGCTCTAAGTAGGTGCCCCAAGAATGAATTTCTTTTTTTAAATTTGAAAGTGGGGTTATTATTTTATATACTTCTTCATTTGTGATTATCCTCCACTGTCCTTCTAATATGTTTTTCTTGTTTATACATTTTCAGAATACCTTCCTTTCTATCCATTTATTTTATTAATAATATTTCTTTTTTTTAGGATGACGTCCAGATCTGCCGTTGCAGCCACCCTAACAACGATGAACATTATTTAGCTAACAGCGAGAGAATAAGATGACCTCTCTAAATAACAAAAATACAAGTGCAACAGAACAGAAATACTTGAATAAATGAACAATTTTTGCATTGTACTACTCATATTTTACATAATGTGTCCCATGAAGAGTTATACGCTTTTGATTTAGTATGACATGCCCATTCTCCACAGATTCTATTGAAACTTTACAGACCTTTTAACGAAGTCCTCGTAAAAATGATTAAAAACAGATGATGTACTGTTAAACAGCTGTTCAAATTAAATAAAATAAGTTAGTCATAACCATGACTAATTATCTAACTACTTTTAATAATTATTCTTTCTAATTATTATCTGTTTTTAATAATTTTTACCAACAACTTTTAATGCATATATGGTTTACCTGAAATTGATGTTTTTATTTGTAAGCCGCCATTTTATTCCTTTAAATCCTAGAAGGTGAAAATTTTCAAAGAACATTTTTAGAATCTTCGTTAAAAGATCTGTAAAGTTTCAATAGAATTGGTGGGAGAATGAACGAGTGATATTAAATCAAAAGCGTATACCTCTTCATGGGACACACGGTGTATAAATTAATATTATATTATACAGAGTGATTCAGGAGTTTAAGGTAATACTAAGAAAAAAGCTCAAAAACCATAAGAAACAATTGAATTTGCCCCTTAATTGACCTTCCCAGAATTTCAGAAAGCCTTAATTTACCCGGAGGAACTGAAACTCGGGCGAAATCTTTCATCCTGTGTAACTCGCTAACGAAGCGTTTGCGGAACTATGTTTATATGAACTTTTTTCTTATTTTCAGCCTCCAAATGAGTTGTCAAAGTATTGCCCTATCCTCCTGAATCACCCTGTATTTATATAAATTCGATCGAACAATTTTTTTCAACAATAAGAAAAAATAAAAGTGAATAAATTTTATTACTATAGAAACACACTAGTTAATTTTCATTTCTGAAAATCATTTTTAGATTATATACATACACACGTTTGGTCTAGTATGGAATGAAGTTTTTACTTAATAATGTAGGCTCGGGATAAGACGAATGAGTTTTGAATCAGAGTTCATATATAGTTTAGCTAGACGTGCACTTCAATAGGGAAGGGAGATAAAGAAATAGGTTCAAAGATACAACAAATAAACATGCTACACACGGTAGGCTCAGAAGCCTGCATCCTCACCCGTATTGACACATCTCAAACCGCAACTTGGGGGTTACACATACACATATATACCATAGTATCGCGAGGCAGATAAGTATTTGGTGAGTAACAATCACCAAATACTTACTTGCCAAACGTAGAAAAAGTGTGTTTTAGCAGGAAGGAGTGGACGTTTCCCGTACGTAAAATAATATTATTCTTTTAACTGAGAATATGCTTCATCTATTATTTACCAATAAACTATAAATAAATCTTATTAAAACGTTATTTTTAGTCCTGCCACCTTTAATCAACTTAGGCGCCTCACTCAGGTCCTGCAGCGAGAAAGGAACTATTGATTTCACCACAATCTCCTCCCTTTGAAAGTCTATTTCTTTCGGGAACAGTTCATCAACGCCTTTCCTCAGCTCATCTTCAGTGAGGAGTCACAACGGTCTTCCAATCTTTTTTGTGACGATACGATAGGCATCACCCCATGGATCAACTTCCACAGCATCACACAGTTGCAGCCTTCCAAGCTCCTCTTCGATGTTCTCATCCCGCCTCTGCGTTCTCTTGAGGCAGCGCCTACTCATCACACATCTCAATTCGGCGAGTTCGGGAGTCCACCAATATACTCCTTCACTCCCTGCAGTTACTTCCTTAATTACACCCGTTTCCACTCCCACCCTGAATACTGTGTCTGTCAGCTCATTCAAATCCGTGCCTTCGCTACAGCCAAGTTCAAAATCAATAGCCGCTCTGAAGTGCGTGTAACATTACCTGGATGAAATCTCACACTCCTGGTGCCTGCCCATTCTTCCTGGATAATGTCAGCGATTTCAAAAGTGATTAGTCTGTGGTCCGCTTTAGTTTATGTAGTACAATATCGACAGTCACAGAATTAAAGGCATTCCGGAAATCAAAATAGATGGGTGTCATGTGAAACCTTTTTTCACATGTAACCATTGTCGTATTGAGTAAATTTGAAGTTTTCCTTAACTTTAAGGTGAAAATCTTTTTTAACCCCTACTATTTTTTTCTTTTTCCAGTTTACTCAAGGTTTACTTTGCAGATTATACTTCAGAGGATGAATGAAGATGATATGTATGAGTATAAATGAAGTGTAGTCTTGTATAGTCTCAGTTCGACCATTCCTGAGATGTGTGATTAACTGAAACCCAACCACTAAAGAACACCGGTATACACGATCTAGTATTCAAATCCGTGTAAAAATAACTGACTTTACTAGGACTTGAAGGCTGGAACTCTCGACTTCCAAGTCAGCTGATTTGGTTTAATTCCTACTTAGCAACGGTGAAATCTATCTCCGCCTTCCGTCTTGCCCAAAGGGATTTTTTTTCTGTTTCTTAATACTTGGAGGTTAATTTTGTTTTCGATCTTCGTAAGAGTAGGAGAAATCTGTGTTGTACATCTGTAGATTTCCAGTTGATTTTTCTACTGGTGAAGATAAAGAAGAATGTTCATATAAACATAGATTCGGAAACGCTTCATTAGCGAAAGATTTTGCCCTAATTTCTGCGCCATTGATAAAATTAAACCACACTGGGTATTTTCCTGGAAATTTGGTAAAATCCTATCGGCTAACAAGTTGCAATAATCATCTTGAGCCGAAAATATTTAAATAAAATTTCTAATTAAATATTGAGATAAAGTAAATAATATCAGTTGACCTAATCATTTAATTTGTAGTAATGTTGAAAATTATTAGTGATTATTATGCTATTGTTATTTATTATTATGATAGCTGCTATTAATTTTACTCGCGCCATTAATTCCAAAATTATCTGTGTTACTGGATGTAATTCTGACGGTAATACGAAATAAAAACGTTACTATGGGACGTTTTAACTCGTTTATATTTTTACCACGATCTTTCGTTTTTGCAGATTTAATTCTAACTCAAAAATGAATGTCTTTATAGAGAAATGTCTTTTGCCATCGTTTTTCTCGTAGAATTTTACATTAAAATTTTGTATCACATCTCCACCTTCCTATTAAAAAAAAGTTTGATTCAATTTGGCGCATCCAAGATCAACAAATTAGAAATTAGTGATTTTGTAACTATGTACGATCCGCACTTTGTTCTACCTCCTAATATCCTTCAACTTTTAAATACGAAGCCATTTCCAAACTTTAATATCACTATGTATAAAACAAAAATTAATATGAATTGTTTTTAATTGAATTAATTTTATTAAAAATAATTTTTATTTATTAAATTAAATATTTGTAGAAAATTAATTTAAATAGTAGACTTTTTAAAATTTTATTTTTAAAGCTATATAAGTCAAGGGCAATGAAACAACACTCTAAATTATTCGTAATGTATTTAAATTAGGAATTAAACTGCCTTTTTTCTACACGGACATCGCATGCAGAAACCAGCTTTTGCGATAAAATCGTACCATTATTACTAAATAAACCAGATCCTCATTGTCAATTAATTCGATATTTTAATTTATTTTTTATTTAATAACCTTTTTCACCTTTTTATGTTTTAAATGTTTTATTTATGGGAAAAAACCGTGAACAAAGAAAAAAATCTTCAAAGAAAAAAAGTACATTAGAATATTTTATTTTTTACTTTATTTTGTATTTGATAAATATTGTGACTACGATTAACCGACCTTTGAAGTATCCTATCAAACATTTAAATTGTCATTATTACTATATATTTATTCTACCTATGTATATGCCCGTCTAAAATGTAATATTACACCTTGGGGCTACTTCAAAATGTCAAAACGAGTTCTCAGGATACAAAAATGGGCTGTCAGATCTTTGTTTGATGCAGACAATTATGAGTTATACAAACCAAATTTTAGTATATAACGTTTTTTTTTCACATTTGCATTTAAGAAATGCAACCGTATCTAAAAAAAAAAAAAAAAAAAAAAAAAAAAAAAAAAATTGTATTTGCTCCAGTATAAAAAAAACAATTTTCAAACCAGACAACGTTTCACATTTCACAGGATAACAACTATTCTGCCTGATAGTTGTCATTTTAATAAATTACCGAATTACCTAAAATATATTTCTATTATAAAGATTTTCTTTTAAAAAACAATATTACTATGTTCAAAAATTTTAAATATTATTCGTTACTATCATAATGAAGTTATCTACCCTTAGGCAGGTCCATTGCACCAGGTTTGTCTCCATTCACCTCTATTCTTAGCAAAACTTGTAAGATTCTGATCATCTATAATCTTTACACTTTTCTGTCCTTTCTTTTTACAACATTTACTGATCCTTCTAGCACTGTTTTAATCTACTTTTTCTTCTTTTGTTTGTTCCAACCAGTTAACTTTCTTATTTTATATTGTTCTAATTTTAAGCTTCTATTCTACTTTATTTTCTCTTAATTTTTTATTCTGTCTGTCTATTTACTCTTCTCCATATTCACGTTTCAAAAAATCCTTCAGCCTTTCTTTTTCTTTTCCACACCATTTTCACTTCCGTACAAAGATACACACCGAACATAAAACAAAACATATGAAGTATTATTTTCCATTTTTAATCCGCTTTTATTGTCTGACACTTTTTTAATTAACATCTAATGGCGATTTTGTAGCTATAAAGTTCAGAGTCAGAGTATATATAAATTCTATAAAGGGTAAATTTATTTTAAAATAGTAAATTAATAAAAATGTAAAAAGAAAAAGCGTTTTACAAATGATGTAATACTGCATTCGCCTACAACCTGAACGGTTATTAACTTTACAAAACATCTCAGGTAGCTGAAAATTTTAATTATTTTGCTTGTAAAATGGGAAAGTAACTAGTTGAAATTTTAGAATTGGCACTAATATCAAGTATGTGCTGACTATAAAAGCTAAGGAAATCTTTATCTGATCCAACAATAATTACTCTATCAGCAATCATGTCCTTACAAGTCAGATGAAAGCGAGATTCTGACGCTTACATTTGAGTCATCTCGGGTACGGTGTGGTAACACCAATGAAGTGCCCCTGTTCTCCTGGTTTATGGTTTGTAAAGGAAGGATAGTACTTGCAAAAGAAAGTTATAACTCAAGAATCTTGGGAAAAAATCAAAAAAAATCTGAAAAAATAAAAATATAAATTTGAAAAATGGTAAACAAGAGATTACAGAAAGGGGGATTAGAAAAGTAGTTAAGGTTTTAATGAACAAAAGAAAAACTGGAGGACGTTAGAGGAGAATAAGATAAACGTACGTGATATCAGAACAAGATAACCACCATTATTTAGTGCTATTTAGATATGTATAGCGAAGTCAAAAATAACGCCTTAAAAGAAAATCCGCCAATTTGAATGAAAATAACTACTTAATTACTACTTTCATTCAAATAGCCGTTGTAATTGGTAGTTGTAATAACAGTTACAACTGTGAGAAAAGACATATGGAATGTATTCAGTGAGAAAGTATCCCTTTAATAGATTTTCGTTAAAGATTAGAAGAAAATTACTAAAAGCGTTCAAAGAGCTGGTTCAGAGTTTGTCTTATAATGAGTGTTAAAAGTAATAACCATAGAACTTTCCATGTTAAAAGAAAAAAAAAATCTATTTAGTAAAACAGTTGTTTTAAAAAAATTTTTTTTTTTTTTTAAGTTTGAAAATCTCTCTTCTGTTTCAATATAATTTTTTTGTTGTTGTTGCAAAATATAGCATCTTATTTGACTTTAGAAGGTAAAAATATATTAGAATATATTTTATAAGTAACAGGTTATTTATAAATTTGTGGAAAATTTGAGTTACCATTCGTAAATTTTGAAACAAACACAAATAAAATTGTAAAAATGAATGTTAAAAAATAAGTATTAGTGTCTAAAATTACACGGACGTATATATGTCATCGTCGGTAGCAGTAGTAAAAATAGATTTGAGACAATGTGCGAAGACATTCCGAAGAGAGATTGAAAATTAAACCAATTTCCAAGTTTCAATTTAATGAAAGCTCTCAATATTGCTGATAAAAAAAAGAGCGTTTCATTTCTCCATAAAGATAGTGGAAAATTTTTAGTTAACCGTTTTGCAGAATCACTTCAACTTCAAGAAATATGAGAAAAAAACTTTTCAGGAGTAAGGTACTAAATTGAGAAAATGTGTGAATATAACATTAAAAATTCACGCGTTTAAAAAGTGAGTGAAATCATCGAAGATGAAAGGAAGGTCTTTTATACTGTTACAAAGATTAAGGTATATAGCTCATTTTTCTTAGCAAATTCTATTGTCACAATGATAAGCAAGGCTGCTATCCATAAGGTACCTTAAGGAAAACTTATAATAAATTAGTAGGAAACCTTTTGCTTCGCGAGACCATTAAGGAAAAAAGGTCGTAGAACTGGACATGACCTTCAGAGATAAGACCGATAAGAAGTCCTTCGATCACATGAAGGACTTAAAAAGTGCAAGAGGATGTCTTGCATGCCCTTGGGGACAGAACCTCGGTGTTGGTCATATCCCTTAGATCATATCCCTTATACTGGCCTTCAGCAACCCGCAGAAGGCGACTGTAGCGCTACCCGTGTATGCTTCTCCTAAGCTCCACACTATGGACAGGACCGAATCAGGTGAGTTAGCTGACGTGTAGCGAGACGGGTGAAGAAGTAAAGTGCTTCACGTTCTGGGGTCGAGCCATCTTGCTTCTAAATGCAAGGGCCCCGACCGCTCGGCACATTTCTTCAACTGTGGCAAGGCCGAACACAAAACGACCGAATGCAATAAAAATCAAAGATGCGCGGTCTGCGAAGACATCAGCCACAGGACTGGTAGCAAAGACTGCCAAAAATCTCTCGATTAATGGCGGAAGAAGTGCAGGAGGTAAATAATTCCTCTAAATTTCCCTTGGGGCTGAGTTCGTCCGACCCCAAGGTGGAATAAAACAAAAAAAAAAAGGCAGGACTTCTAGGCTACGACTACGGGACGTTAATTTGAGTGACCGCCGTATTTAACATGATCTCGCATTTTTCTATGAGGAGTACAGTTTTTGTATTTATATTCTCTGATCTTACAAAAAGTCGAAACCACATCACTGCTGTAACACATCAACCCTGACAATATAATACGCATGTAAGATGAAATGAAGTATAATCTACATATCTGTCCCATCTTCAAAGATGAGCTTACAGAATAACAGTGAGGGATGAAAAAAATGTTGAAAATTTATTTTCATTTTAGTGAGGTACAATTAATTAGAATAGACTTCATAATTCGTTAGTTATAATTATTTGTAATGTTTCATGAACTTATCAATAAATCTGTGAATATAGAATTTTTTAAACTTTATAAAATGTTTAAAACCCCTATTTTTGAAACAATTAACTTGAAAATCTTATATCTAAGTTTTAGCTTTATGACATCGGTGAGAGCTCCTTTTTATCAGGAATAGAAAAGGTAAGACAAAACCACTTGCAGGTAAAAGGGAAATTTACCAGTAATTTTTTTAATGATTAATTCATCACATAAGATCAAGGATTGTGCGTGGGAATGTGAAATGGAAATTTTACAGCGTAGGAGAAATGTTATGCATGACCGGGATTCGAACCCGGGACCTCCGAATGAAAGGACGAGGTGCTTTTTTTATTTTATGACATTAAATGAAATATAACGTTATATTATAGGAACGGGGTATTGGATATTAAAAAAGAAAGAGTGTAAAAAAAAATGGTAAAACATAAAGGAAAAATAAGATATAATAAAAAAAATCGAAGATGAAGAACAAGAAGAAGAATAACAAGGAGAGAACCGAAAGTTGCAGGATACCGTGTTACAGCGATGAAGTGTGTTTTAATAATTAAAAGGAATATGAGATTAAAATTCCAGGTGATCAGGTTATCAAAAGCGGTGCGAGACACTGTGACCACCAAAGCAGAAATTTCTCTCTACTTTCTCACTCATTCACTCTCTTTCTCTCTCTCTCTCTCTCTCTCTCTCTCTCTCTCTCTCTCTCTCTCTGTCTCTTTCACTGTTTTCTTTTTTTTATTCTCAACTACTTCATCTCATCCAATTCTGTTTACTTACCACTCTCCAAAAACTAGAATGTTGGTTTTCCCGTCATAGTTACTCTAATAGGTATGTAGCATTATTATTATTATTATCTTCTTTACAAATAATATTCATTTATACGTAAAATGGTACTGCCAATAGTAAAAAACCTCGGAGCGC
The DNA here is from genome assembly GCF_047948215.1 of Lycorma delicatula. NCBI lineage: Eukaryota > Metazoa > Arthropoda > Insecta > Hemiptera > Fulgoridae > Lycorma > Lycorma delicatula. The sequence goes on along the minus strand of NC_134464.1, from coordinate 71,059,468 downwards.
AATAAGCAAAAAATGAAAAGAAAAAATCTTTAAAACAGTGGTTTGTGATTATTTAAGCCGCTTATTGTGATCACCTTTGTTTTTATGTCATCACTCACTCAATCAGCAATAGAATATACGCACGCGCATTAAACAACTCTTTCTAATCTCAATTTTACAATAGCCTTTTTAATTTGTTAAAAAGCCGAATCGTACACAGCTTGTTTTATTAATTTTTATTATTATTTATTTAGTTTTCCTATTTTTGTACACTAATTTTAATAATAATTTTTATTGTAATATTTTCTTATTTATAACTCATTTAAAAAAAGATTGTTAATTTATTTTTAGACATAAAAATTAAACGTTTTACAAAACCTTTATTAAAAACAAAAACTCTTCCTCTGTTTTGTTTAAAAAGACAAATTTTTTATTTCGAACGCCCTAACTATTTCGCAGAAACGCACTGATTTTCAGAGTACAACGCACTACTACATACGTTCGATTAATAAATAGACCCTATACACAAATAATAAGTTTCAAATCATTCGTCACTACGACTCTGTGCACAAAAGACTATAAAAAATACACCACTGCACAGTCAACATAACCTCAAATTAAGATTATGATGTCTGTTTTTAACCTTAAAATGAGCGTAACTCAAGAACGACTCAACTAATCTTCACCAAGGTGGTATCAACCACTCAACCATGCTGGCATCAGCATATGTTTCGGTATCGATGGAGCGGTGCTGGTGATCACGGCGCAGCCACCTCTTCAGCAGCTGGCTCGAGTGGTGGCCAACGGGGAATTCCCAACTTCCATACGTGCGGTCCTGTTCCAAGATTGGCAAGCTAGGTGGGATGCGTCCACCAGGGGCAGGTGAACGCACTGTCTTATCGCGGATATAAAGCCGTGGGCCAGTCGGAGGTTTGGTGAGCTGAACTATTGGCTCACGCAATTCCTAACCGGCCATGGCGTCTTCCGCGCCTACCTGTGTGGCAGGAGGAGGGCGGATGACCCCTACTGCCCTTACTGCGGCGACCCGGACACTCCAGAATACGTTGTGTTCCGGTGCCCGCAGTGGGATGATTACCGCCTAGCTAGCTCGGCGATTACCGAACCGCTCAGCGTGGAGAACATCATTGCCACCATGTTGCGGAGCCCCAAGAGTTTTGAAACCATTGCAGGGTTCGTGGCGAGGGTTCTTCAGGAAAAAAATCGGGAGCTCGGAGATGAGGGACAGCTCTCTGCGCAGCTGCCGTTCGCACGTGCTAGCACGAGTGGGCGGTAGCGATGAGGCACGGCGACTCTCGCACTCCAGAGCGAAAAAGACCGAGTCTGACGAGGCTGCCCCCACTCGGGGTGTCCCCGTTAGAGGCATTGGCATAAAGACTGAGACCCCTCCTGGAGTGGGGGCCCAGGGACGGCATAGCCGGGTCTGGTGGATCCTACTCTGGGGGTTTGAGGAGGGTGCAAAGTGAGACCTGACCGGCGGGCCGAGACGTGGAGGCCCGTTAGAGTAAAGGACACTCCCCTGGGCTGTGTAATCCCCGGCTCGGCGGAGAAGGAAGGAGAAAAAAATACAATCTACATCAAATTTTCACGTGGATAACTTCAAATACAATGACACATACAGCATAAACAAATTTCAATGAAATTGATCTAGTAGTTCTTTGTTAATCCGGGAGCACCGTTAGGTATTGCTTCAGAGAATGAGATGAATGATTTGTAGCGAGTGTGAAAATGCCATGCCTGATCGGGATTCGAACCCGCAAGCTCTGGATGAAAGGCCGAGACGCTACCACGGACGTGCCACGGAGGCCGACTGATCTAGTAGTTCTGGATATTTAAAGCCACAAAATGTTATACATAAATGTTATATTTGTATTTGTCATACCTCAAAACGTAAAGAAAATTCATTTTAACCTCCCCAATCCCACTATTTGAACGAAAAAAATACCTCAAACTGAGGTTACGTTGTTTGTGTCGACCTTAAACTGAGCGTAATTCAGGAACGACTCAAACGATCATCAAATTTTTGAATGCAAAACTAAAGATACAGTAATACAGCATATCTAAAAATCAGAGATTTTGGAAATTTTCGAGCCAAAACCTTTATACATTGGCCCCTCTATGTAAGTATATATATATATATATATATATTGTAGCTAAAGCCCCGATATTGTATCGGGGAACGATTTGCTCGCCCTACCGTCTGGCCAGGGGACTTCACCCCCTAGACCACCGCAATATTCGTTTCTATCATGGTTCTGAGAACAATACTGATAAATAACAATTAAAATATTCAAGCTATATAAAGACCTAAAAAAGAAACTAAAAGACAGAGTAGTAATAACTATGATAATTAAACTACACGCACTTTTGACGACGAAAACTTCGTAACTTAGTTCTGTTACCATGGTGAAAGTAATATAATAATGAAGTTCATTAATTCATAGTGCTCTGTCATTAAGGCAGGTCCTGTCACGGCTACGTCTCTGCAACTTGTTCTATTCTTCGCTAACCTCTTTGTTTCAGCATACCTTTTCCATAATCCCATCCATCATTTGAAATCTCTTCCTTTTCTTCCATTCACCAAGCCTTCTATCGTTTCCATTAATAAACACCTTCTACTCATACAAAGTCTTAGCCAGTTCCTTTTCCTATATTCAATCACATTTAGCATTTTCCTGTTCTCTCCGATTTTCCTTAATACTTCTCCATTTGTTCATAGTCTAATAATGAAGTAAAAGGATTAATTTGTTTTTTCTTTAATGATTATTTCTAATTAACAATTTCACTTCCAAGGAGGCTAGGACTTCGGTCTATGGATTCCCTGGGATAACACGAATGTATCCTCAAAGTTTTAAAGCAATCGGTCTGTTGGTTCACGCATGGTGGTAGAAAACAAACAACTTTTCTCAGAAAAGTCGGTAAAAAGATTCTACAATAATAATTTTAATAAAAAAAATAAATTTCTAAATAAAACTTTTTTTAAAAATAGTAAATAAGAATTTAAACATTTTATGAGTATGTTTTGAGTTAGATTTCCAGAATTAACTAATTAAAATAAATGTGATACAAATGTTATCAAAAGATAAATAACATAGTATGCTACTACTGTAAAACATAGGCCTTTCATTTATAACCTGTACTAATAACATTTTTTTCCGATGAGCTAAAAAAAACTCGAACCATAATAACGGTAAAGAAATTGATGTGAATAACTTTCTGTTAATTATGAATTTAATTTCTTAACTTAAATAACTCTTTAAAAAACTAAAGAGAAAAAGCTGCATCGATTGATTTTTTTATCTTATTCGATTTAAAGTACGTGATAAACAAAATTCTTTAAATACTAATAATATGTATAAAAAGTAGTTAAAAACATTTTAAATGAAAACATTTTACAACATATTTACAGAAAATACGTTGAAATAAGCTTAATTTACTTACTCTTATCCTTGTGATAAGAAAACCAATTTGTATTTCATCTGAAAAATTCTAGGTTTGAATTCAAGACAGGTTTTGTGTTCATTAACGTATGATATAAAAATTTATTTCTTACTGTTAAAAATTAATTTGGCAATCAATTTGTTGTTTTTAAAATTACATTTTAAAAAGTCTTTAAAATAATTTAACTCTAATGTACTTCGTTTAGAAAATATAAAAAATTTAAGTACAATGTAGAACGAAAAAAGTTAAAAAATAACTTTTCATCTGGAGAATTTAAATTAAATTTAAAAAAAAATTATTCGGCTTTTCCATTCTATTTTTACTATCCTGACATGAAAGCTCTAAAGCTATGACGCAAGGAGAAAATTATGGTAATCAGTCAAGAAATGTTTTTTTTTTGCATTTCTCAACGTTTCATGACTGAGGAAGCACCCCATCAAAAAATTGGGAAGTAATATTCGTATGTACGTGTGCTGGAGTGTTTAAATCTTAATAACTTTTAACTTAATTAATATACTTAATAATCTTGATGAAATTTTGTACAAAATATATGGGGAAATGTTGCCCTGTATAATTTTGGAGCCAATATTTTCAGTGGGTGGGGGAGTTTTCGGGAGTCAATTTTCTCAAAATTTTTCAAACATAACCTCACTTTAAGCTCAGTAGATGCGAGCATGCTTATCTTACCATTTTAAAAAATGTTTGCCTCCATCTTCCCTTCACCAAAAATCGAAAAAGCTATCTTTTTATTTGTTGCATATTTTTTACCGATGTCTTCTTAGGCATGATAGAAATACAAGTCTCCATAAAAAAATACTTTGGGAGCAATATTATGAATGGAGGGAGTTGATAAAAGTTTAAAACACTGATTTTTTTTTAATTAAAAAGAAAAGTTAATAAAATAAAAAAAAAATAAAATTAATTTTTAAAAAATTTAAATTAAACCAAATTTAAAAATTTGGTTTCTTTTAAACATACAATGATAATTTACAATAAAACTTCATCATAAATAAAAAAATTGATTCCAAAATATGTACAATTTTGATTTTATATATCCAACCAACGAGAATATCAAAGATTGACAGATATACAAATAAAATGAATTAAAATATAAGAAAAATTTTCTTCTTTTCTGTTTATATTATAATAATATTTTAATAATTTTTTTATATTTTTTATAGTTTAAAATTATACTTTTAAGTTGCTTGTAAAATTGCTTTACAAAAAAAATTAAATTAGCACTTAACACGGTAAAATTAAAATAAACCAATCACAGAATAAACTTTTTTGTAAAGGGATTAACGAAATATTGTAAAATTTTACGGCTAAATTTAATATGTTGAATGTAGTACGTTTAAAAATTAAACTACCTAGCTATGAATTAAAATCCAATTTCAACTTTTTTTTACAGATTTCAAAAATATTTGTAGGTTCTCGATTTTATCCGTGAGTTTTTTTTTTGTATTTATAATACAACCGCAATATTCAATTAAAAATCGAGCTATTCGAAAATTCTATTTTTTATTAATAAAAATTTTAATCTTCTGTAATCATAAACCGAACTAGATTCTATATTAAAAATATTTTTAAAACTCTTACTTCAAAACTTTTCCAGTTTTCTTTGTGACCACCTCAGTGAATGATGCTGTTGTTGCCATAATCTGATGTTACTGACAACGGTTTTCTTTTTTAATTAAACACACTCATATTAAAAGAGTATTCGAAATTTTATGTGATTTTAATTACGTCTTTTCATTTTATTTATTGTGTATTTTTAGACTTTTATAAATTTATAATTTTGATGATATAATCCTTTTATCTATATGTATGGAATATCAATTGTTATTTATTACTTTATTTATTTTTTTGATTGATTTGTGATTCGTGTCTTCTAGGTAGTTAGCAAATGTTGATTCTATGTCGTACGAAGGATTTTTATAGTTCATTGTAACTTTGTTTAAAATTACGTCATGTATGACCAGTGTAGAATATTGTGCAATCGGAAAAGTTTAATTTATGAATTACAGAAGCATTGTGTTTGTTTATATTGTGTGTGCAAAAATTTGTTTTATTTAATGGATCTTTTGAAGGCTACACTGCATCCAGGTTTTTTAAATTTACGGGCTAAGTTCTCGTATAATTTCTTTAATTTTTGTATAGAATGATTGCCGGGGTTATCAGGTCTACTTCTATGGAATGGCTCCCGGTATTGAGCCACATACCACCCCCAAACCTGGGCCGTATGAACGCTCTTGTAAGAGAGTACAAGAAGATTATGGACAATCGAAATCTACCAATACACGAGGACATTGAGGATGCCAATAGTAGTCCCCTTCGATCTAGAAAGCCACCTATCAAAACAACAATTGCTGCCACAGAGGACGGATTTAACCTAACTGACGCCTGGCGTCAAGAATGGACCACAAAGCAGAATAACCAAATCTCATGTATTACTCAAAGGTCGCCGGGTTTTGACTTACCACGTAAAACATAGTCAACGCTAAACAGAATACGAACTCAGCATGGTAGGTGCGCCTATTTCCTGTATAAATGGAGTAAAACACCGACGCCCCTTTGTGAGTGTGGTGAAAATCAAATTGTTAAACACATCACAGAAGTTTGCCCTAGGAAAGCTTATGAAGGGAATCCTGAAGATTTCCCGATGGCGACTCCGGAATCAGTTGCATATATTAATTTGTTAAATCTTTGTTTGTCATTTTTGACTGTAATTGGTGTTGTGTTTTGGTTATACGCTAAATAAATAAATTTGTATAGAATTGTGTCAGTGAGTATGTACTGTTTTTAATTGTTAAAATAGATGATGTGAAGATTTTTTTCATTTTATTTATATAGCCATGATTTCTTAGTATTACTGGATTTTTATAAGAGAATAATTATGCACCGATATCATACTGATATTTAAAGTATTCTTGCGCTAAATTTCAAGAAAAGTAGTGGGAAAACTTAAGATAAAAATAAAAAAATAAGATATATTACCGCATTCCAGAGAGCGTTATTTCGTAACATATCTTGACGTCATTTTACTGAATAACTTTTCTTATTTTTATTAATATAAGAAGGTTTCTCGCTTTTCGTTTTTATATATTATACATACATAACATGTTTTAAATAAAAATAAAACTCTCTAAAATTGAATAAATTTTTAAAAAGTAAGGTGATTTAAAAAAAATAATAAATCGCATTAAAATTTTTTTTTATTAAACTGTCTTTCAATTATTCTTTAAATTTTACTTTTTGAAATAAGTGCCAAATATTTTAGTAATGTTATGACTGCTAAGATTTATTTAATTACAGTAATAATTATTTTCATGTAAATGAAATATTAAAATTATTTATTCTGTATCGTGTTTTATTGTTGTTAAATAACATTATAAAATACAAAGGAAAAAGAAAAAAAGAATGTAAGTCTTTGTAAAATTATTAAAAAGAACCGGTTATAATAACCCTTCATATTTTGTTTTAAGTTAAGTGAGGTGTCAATTTACAATATAACCAACATTCACTTACCATATGGTGTTTCAGACCAAATTTCATATTTTATCGAAACATAAAGTTTTTTTTTTATTTATCGTGTCACATAAGGTTGTTCACAAGACCTCCTACGTAACTAAATTGTTATATAATTCGTTTTTTTAGCTAAATAAAAAAAAATAAAATAGTTATTAGAAAACCATATGTAACCTCTATTTAATTATTATCAAAAAAATAATAATAATAATTTTCGTCATTACATATTTAGTACCATAAATATTTTGATATTATAAAAATTAAATTACTATTACGTATAATTTATATCGATATAATCTTTTTTGTATCGTATTTATATAACAGTCGAAAAAGAATTTAAAATATTTTTTTAATTGAAATAAAAGTACTATAATTCTTTTAAATTATTTTTTTATTTTCTTAATGCTTTTATTTACAGACACATCAACAATTATAGTTATTAGCGACTAAAATAACACTATCATGTAGTGTTACATAAAACAACAAAATAAAAAATAAAGAATAAACATAGACAAGTAACAACAATAAATACAAAATAAAATTCATAAATCACACAAAAATCACTAAATCGTATTCTTCATTCCACTGTAGGAGAGGAACCGCAACAGACGTTTTACACCTTCGTTCTGATTTAATAGAAATTTCATACCGAACCTAGATCTAAGTATTGTCGGATGGTTCCAAAAGATTGGGCAATGCTCAAAGAGCAGATGGTGCACGGACCATTTGACCTTGCAAGCCTCAGAGATCTTCTGAAGACAGCAAAGTAGATGAGCGTGGGTAAGCCTGGTGTGTCCAATGCTTAGCCACGTTAAGATGACTTGGTCTCTTCTGTTGCTCGGGGAAAGAGGTTTCACGAGCACATTCTCCCAGATGTTAGTAATGCCGTGGGAGGACTCAGCAGCCAGAACCTATTCCACTGAGCTCGCAATTTTACACGGACTGATCTCATGAAGTCTTACATGTCGATTGTATTCGGATGCCATTTATTGCAGCTCTCTTGGCAGCCTCATCGGCCCGTTTGTTCCAGAGGATGCCACAATGGCCCATATCAGTATCACAGTCTTATTTATTTTTATTTATAGTCGCATCAACAATTAAAGTCATTAGCGATTAATCAATGTAATGTAACTGTACCGGTAAATGTGTATGTACTCTTGAACAAAATCAGGCCAACCATTCCTAAGACATACGGTTAATTGAAACCCAACTATTAAAGAAGTAGTATTCAAATTCAAATAAAAGCAACTACTGCTAATTATTACTTGAATCTGAGAACTCTCGACTTCGAAATCAACTGATTTATGACAACGAGTTTACAACTACACTAACCCAGTTTAAATTGAAGATTAAAAAAAATTTGTAGCTAGCATAAAGGAACATTGGTACAGCATAAGCACTAAAACAAATTGTACAACCTGATCGAAAAAACCTCGAGGAATTAAGATAAACAAAAATTTTATATATCAAAGAGATACATTTAGGAAATTAGATGATGAATCTAAGTTTTAAAAAAAAATAAAATCCCTACTAATCTGAAAAAAGAAGGAAAAAACAAGCAAAGATAACAAGGAGATTTTGGGAAAGTAAAGAACAAAATTATATAAACGTAATCCAAATATGGATAATACACGAACAAAAAAAAGAACAGTTGGCTCATAAAAATAAACAGAAGATGAGAGATCGGTCATAGTCGAACAATCTTGGAAACTAATCATGAAATATGTATATTAGAATCAAAATTTAAAAAAAAAATCATAATAAAAGGAATTTTTTTTTTTGTTGTTTGTGGGCGAAAAACGCTTGGGCGTTATCATCGCCCGGTAGTTATTATTAAAAGGGTAATATAACTCCAAAATAATAAGCTATAGAAGGTGTAAACATAATATTAATAATATAATAAACATTTACTAAAACAAGCCAAGAAGGCAACATAAAACCCAAAACTAATATCACAGACAAAGTTGATAAGATATTAAAGATAAAATAATAGAATAAAGATAGTATAAAAACTTACCTAACTCTGATGGGTTGTGCAAAATTCCCCACCCCGGATAGTAAAATTAAACACATAGAACTAAAAAATCAAATGGAAAATAAAGGTTAAAATTATTAAATAACTCTCCTTACAGAAAAACATATATAAGTATATTAAATCCTTTGCAATAACCCAGTACTATGCAAAAAGAGAAACATTCGCTCCAAAACCCTGCCATCATTGCCCAAGACATCACGAATGCTGCTGGGTATATTAAACTGACGACGCAACGCCGCATAACATACGCAGTCCACGAGAATGTGGTGCACAGTCATGCGGCAGTTGCATCGTGTGCACAGGGGTGGGTCTCCTCCTGACATTAGATATTCGTGTGTGATCCTCGGTTGCCCCAACCGTAACCAGCAGAGGACCACTTCCTCACGACGAGAGTTCCTGCAAGAGGAGCCCCACGGCAACACCGAGTCTTTAATCCGTCGAAGTTTACTATCGACGGCAGCCGTCCAGCCACTTTGCCACCTTGCTCGCAGTGATCGTTTTATATGATTAAAAAAATCAAAGGTAGTAACTCGGTTGGTGAAAGGAAGCTGAATACACGCACCTTTCGCAGCATAATCTGCCCTCTCATTACCAAGAATCCCAACGTGGCTAGGGATCCAGCAAAAACCTACCCCCTTGTTTTGTTTTTCTAACTCAGCGATTTTATCATAAATGCCAACGACGACAGGATGTCCAGAATAAAGGTTTTCCAACGCCTGGAGAGCACTTTACGAGTTACTGCAAATAAGAATGTTCCTATATTTAGGGCCGACGATACTTAGAGCCCTATCCACAGCGAGTAGTTCCGCGGTGAACACACGTAACACCGGGTAGGCCAAACATATAAGTCTGTTCATTGAAAACAAAAGCACAACCAACGTTACCGTCATGCTTCGACCCATCAGTGCATACCACCACGTCTGGGTTCGACTTGGTGAGGAGAAACTGGAACACGTGCTGGTAAGCAATAGGTGGCGACCTGAAAATTGCATGGATTTTTCTCCACACAGTAGACGTGGGAGTAGTACGTGAGATGGAATTAGATAAAAAAGTTATTTTATTAACAAAAATGGAGAAACATTATTGTTAAATAATTATGGGAATCTTATGTCTAATAACCATTTACATATTAAAATTTATTAGTGAGATTTTTCTACAATAAAATGCAGTTTCTTAAATTTTGTTCAGTTGTTTTTCTTATATTCATTAAAATTTAGCCCACTGGATTGGTCTAGTGGTAAATTCGTATACGCAAATCACTTGTTTAAAAGCTGATTTTCGAAATCGAAGGTTCTGAGGTTAAAATTCTAATAAAAGTTAGTTATTTTTATACGGATTTGAGTACTAGAAAGGGTACACCAGTGTACTTTGGTGGTTGGGGTTCAATTAACTACACATCTCAGGAATGGTCAGTCCGAGTCTGTACAAGACTACACCTCATTTATATGTCATTCATACATATATATCATCCTCATCTCAATGAACCATGAGGGGAGGAGGGAGTTGTTTATTGTTCATTGTTGAACAGTTTGCAACATATATATTAGGAATAATATAAATAAGATTTATTTTTAATTAAGGGTATCTTTTTTCCTGTTTAGCCTCCGGTAATTATCGTTCAGATATTACTTCAGAGGATGAATTAGCATGATATGTATGAGTGTAAATGAAGTGTAGTCTTGGCACAGACTCAGTTCAACCATTCCTGAGATGTAGTGATTAATTGAAGAAACCCAACCGCCAAAGAATACCGGTATCCACGATTTAATATTCAAATCCGTATAAAAATAAATGACTTTACTAGGACTTGAACGCTGGAACTCTCGACTTTCAAATCATCTGATTTGGGAAGACGCGTTCACCACTAGACCAATCCGGTGGATTATTTTTTTTAAGGATATCTAATCTATATAAATAAAAGACAAACTTCGTTTTGTGTGTACCCTAATAACTCAAAAACTACTAAACGATTTCGCTGAGAATTTCATAATTTATTATTATTTGTCCCGGCAGTGTTTACATGTTCCATATGTTGATAACCGTTTAAAACACGGAATATCTTTTTCTTGATGACACTTTACAAAACGGTTGAGCAACCGTTAAGTGTTATTTTTGGTATTATTATTTGGTATGCATATGAAATATGGACACTAAGAAAAACGGAAAAAATAAAGGCTTGATACATAAAGGAAATTGTAGAAATTAAACGGGTAAACAATGTCAAAAATATGGAAGTAGTAAGGAAATTGGACGAGAATAGGAGATTAATCAAAGTGATTCAGAATAAGATAATAATTGGCTGAGACGTTATAAGAGAAGGATTGATTATAAGTGTCTAGAACGATGAATATAAGGTGCAAAAAGAGAGAGGCCGGAAAAGAGTAAATATTATAGACAATCTAAAAGGAAATGGAGGCTATTAGGAACTAAAAATTTACCTGGGAATAGAGAAGAATGGAGTCGAACCTAGTGGAAGGGATGTACCTCAGGTCAGTTAACCATATCTCTGATGAAAAATGATGATGGTGATCTCTGTTAAAAAAAAAAAAAATAGTAATTTATTCCTAAAAATAACAATATTCACTTTATAAAAACAGACAATAGAACTGTTTCAGCATAATTCAGTTTACGAAAGCGGACATTATTATGCTACTGTTGTCATTTTTATTAAATTACCTTACTGTCTGCAAGATTTTCACACCGATTTAATATAAATTAAAGAAGTTTCTTTTACAAAAATAAAATTAATCAGTCAATGAGTTTAAAACAAAAATAACAACAAAAAAAAGTAATTTCTTTGCAACCACATCTAAGTAGTACAAAATACGCACTCATGTTTAATTAACGTCTTTAAAATATTTGTTGTTTTATTCTATAATGATTTAATTTATCTTTTATCTATATATATATTTGAAATACTATCTAATATGTTGTTGCGTGTTCACGGGTCCATCAGGATATTGAGAGATTGACAATTGAAAATGTTTATATAATTACAATTTATTAGTTAAAAAACATAAGTAAAACAAGACAAATCATAATAATGACAATAGTAATAATAATAATAAGCGACAGTAATAAAAAAATCACAATAATAATTAGATTAATGACAATAATAAATAAACAAATTTCGTAGGGGGAGGAAAGGTTCTTCTAGCTGCCATCAGGTCCAACCCACCGGGTTGGTCTAGTGGTGTACGCGTCCGTCTTCCCAAATCACCTGATTTGGAAGTCGAGAGTTCCAGCGTTCAAGTCCTAGTAAAGCCAATTATTTTCACACGGATTTGAATACTATATCGTAGATACCGGTTTTCTTTGGTGGTTGGGTTTCAATTAACCACACATCTCAGGAATTTTCAAACTGAGAATGTACAAGACTACACTTTATTTACACTCATACATATCATCCTCATTCATCCTCTGAGGTATTATCTGAACAGTAGTTACCGGAGGCTAATCAGGAAAAAGAAAGAAAGCTGCCGTCAGTACGGAGCTCTCACCCGCTAAAAAACTTCCCCCATCTTATCACATAGGGGGTGGATCTAAACCATATGGTACGTACACAGCCCCTGCAGGATAATCCCAACCTCCGTAGGGGAAGACACCCACCTTGTGACGATTCTGGTCGACACCCCCCACCCCGTTCATAGCCCTGATGGGCTTGAACGGGAGCCCTGAATGATCACCCGGGCAATTTACTATCATAATCTAGATGACAGGAAGGCGTAAGACGAACGACGACTCTGAGGAGACCTCGCCACCCACCCCCAGAATCTGGCCCCTTGATCATCCGTCATCAAACTCCATACCTCTATCAATCCGGATCTCCTCAGCCTGTCATCGCCTCTCATCATTGGCCTTCTCTCCTATCATTGTTGCGATCCTACTCGAGACGCATTCCCATTTGTCGCTATTGCTGAGCATTACTTCGATTATAATGTTGGCCCCCTCCATACCCCGTTCCTCGAGCACTACACTTAAGTTGCTCCATCTAGGGCAAAAGAACATCAGTATCCAGCCTGCCGCAATCATGACAGCGACTTGTATTGTTTCTGCCCATCCTGTACAGATATACCCGGAAACATCCGTTTCCAGACAGGAACTGGGTGAATTCGTAGCCTGTGTTACCGTGCTTTTGCTCTACCAGGTCCTGATTTGAATATATCTTTCAAATATTCGTAAAGTCTAAATACTTTAGTTGATATTGATCAATATTATTCTCAAACCATAAGGATAACGAACACAGCGGGGGTCCAGGGTGTGAAGCACTAAGCGGGTAGTTTTATATAATTAGTTTTGTACATTTTTCTTAGCTGACAGTAAAAAACTAATTATTTTCTGTTTAAAACTAATTTTATAGAATATGTAACAAATTGCTTGACCAATTTATTGTTTTGTTCTTTTTTGAATATCTTTTTTGTCTTAAATTATTTTTTGCGTTTAAATGTCTGGTATTTGACTTCAGTAATTTTATAGAAGATTTTACGGTCGGATGGTGTTTTTTTTTAATAATTTACTTAATTTGATAGTATGAATTGATAGTATATTAAAATTTAATCTTAGTTATTAATAATCAAAATTATTTTAAACTAACCAATGAGCTACTAATTCCGTGGCGGAGAGGTAGCGTCACGGCCTTTCATCTAGAAGTCCCGAGTTCGAATCCCGGTAAAGCATGGCATTTTTCATACGCTAGAAAATTTCATTTTCATATTCCCACGTACAAACTTCTCTTTAAGCTTCTGTGGTGAATTAATTAATCAAGTAAGCAAAAAATAAACTATATGAAATATTAGACACGAAACATAAAAATTATTTTTGTTATTTTATCTTTTACGTAAAAAATTATACTTTATTAAAAACTGATAATATTACAGTAAAAAAATTGGTACTTACGTATTAATGCCACCGCAGCTACAGCTTTATTTAAAAACAAAGTAGTCAATCGGATTTCGGTTGAAAATGGGCCGATATAGAGTTTAACATGATTCAAAACAGTCTCTTTATTAATTTTAATAAATGGTTATTTATTTTTTTTATAAATATAATTTAGCCAAACTTAACCTACGCTCGCTAACCTTGACTAATTAACAGGAGTGTTTTGATTATTTAAATAATAAATAATTGTAATAATTACTGAATTTATTAAATAAATACTCAAAAAATTACGGTATTAATTAGTCAAAGTTAGCGAGCGAAGCGAGCGTAGGTTAAGTTTGGTTAAACTATATTTATAAAATAAATAAATATAAATAACCATTTATTAAAATTAATAAATATAAATAACCATTTATTAAAATTAATAAAGAGACTGTTCATTTTCCACCGAAATCCGATTGACTACTTTGTTTTTAAATAAAGCTGTAGCTGCGGTGGCGTTAATACGTAAGTACCAAAAAATTAAATAAAACGTTGAAAAAATCACTCTAAAATCATACCCTGTTATGAAGAAATTCCGTTTAAAAAATTGTTCGTAGACATTTCTTATAAGCTCCATTTCCTTCTTATATTCAACCAATCGTAAAAGAACTCATGAACATGTTCCTTTCTTTTAAGTTTAGCATCCGGAACCACCATAAGATATTAGTTCAGAGTATGAATGAGGATATGTAAGAATATAAATGAAGTGTAGTCTTGTACAGTCTCAGGTCGACCATTCTTGAGATGTGTGATTATTTGAAATCCAACCACAAAGAACACCGGTACCACGCTCTAGTATTCAAATCCGTATTAAAGTAACTGCCTTCACTAGGATTTGAACCATAAAATTCTCAGCATCGAAACCAGCTGATTTGCGATGACGAGTTCCCCACTAGACCAATCCGTTGGTTTGGCATTCATGAACAGTTTAAGATTTTAACCAATCAGATGTAACGTACTACTTCCTATGATAAAATGCCCTGTTTGTTTCGTTTTCAGCCAATCATTTTTTTTCAAATTTAAATCATGTAATACTGAACAGTAATTATACTGTTCTTGGTATTGTTGTAGACGGTTATCTAACCCATCAGCGATAGTTTTTCATTTGATCGTACTCTTCCTCCTTTCACCCCTTTTCTTATCATTTATTCTTTACGCTTTACGTATATCGTAAACAGTATTCCATTTGTGGCGGGATGCTGGTGGAAATTATTTGTAGCAAGAAGAGCTTCTTCAATTTTACCGTAAATTGAAAAAAAAAAAAAATGAAATTATTGGATAAGGAGCTTACTGAATAAAGTCGAGCCTTAAAAATTCTGTTTCTAATTATAAGTCAATCAATTCAGTTTGCTGCTGTATTTGTATAATTATTAATTATTTTATAAAATATAAATAATATAATTATTTTTATAAAAGATAAAAATGTATTAATATTTTTTACTTTAGTTTAGTCATATCTAATAAAAATACATTATGTGACAAAAGGTCGGGTTAATAAATCAATTTATTACATTATTATAAATTTCATTAACTTTTAAAATCCAAATAGCTAATATTAAATTTAAAAAATAAATACAAAAAGCAAAGGGTTTTCTAAACAAGCAAAACCAAATTATTTTCAGCTTTTTATCTTTTTCCTTTACGATAAAATAATATTATCACAATGTGCTTTAAATACACCTACTAAGTTGAAGGATTATATATAATTTGCATTTTTTCACAGAAGAAACGGGTAAGATTTACCACTTTATACTACCTGTTTTACTCTATTTTACGACTCTGACATATTAAAGCACCTGAAATATAAGGGTCACCAATTTCTTTCTCTGAAAGTAATGATGTTCATTGTACGGTCAGTTCCAGGGATGAACAAAAAGTATATGTCGTTTTATAGGGCTGAATATCACTTGTATTTTGGTGAGCTAGATATTCTAATATGCAATTTATATTTGGATTTGTGAAGAAGAGACCAGATAAGTATTTCATTCTGGACGTCCCGTAGTAAGCCTGGGATGCGAGCTTCTTATTCTTAAACCTGACGATGTCACTTTTTTTTAATAGTATTGTTTTAGCGCTAAAATATGTAAAAATGTAATATTGTATCAATTTTTACTTCCTTGTACGAAGTAAAGCAAGTATTGTAATCGCAAAAATTTTCGGTTTTCAGATTTCAACAGAAATACCCATTTTGACCATCCCTGAATCCATTTTGACTAGTTTCGGCGTGACGTCTATACGTACGTACATATGTATCTCGCGTAACTCAAAAACGATTAGCCGATTAGGATGTTGAAAGTTTGGATTTAGGACTGTTGTAACATTTATGAATGAAATGTAACATCTAATGAATAAGGAATGTGTAGGAAAATGAAAAAAAATATTAAGGAAATTCTTATTAATAATGCTGAAATCTGTGTGGATAAAGAATGGTCAAAAAAGATTTAAAAACATGTTTTTTTTTCCAAAAAATTTGTACTAAAATGTAAAATTAATTTTGTTGCAAGAAATTTTTACTTTAAAAATTTTTCTATTTATGTATGACTAAAAAGAAAAACGTAGAGCGCGCTCTCAAATACGACTTTATAATCAGAGCGCGGCCGGCTCATTCCTTTTTTAGTAGTAATTCTTGAAAATAATTTTTTTAAAGTAATTTCCTTGAAAACAAAATTATACTTTACTATTTAACACGAATTTTTATTATTTTTATTTTTTTGAAGAAAAGCATGTATTAATTTTTTTTTTTGTAATTTTCAATATTTTAACATTATTAGATGAAATTAAATTACAAACTAAATTCTCTTAAGTTATAAAATCGTGCCGGTCTCCGTGACGCGAGCAGTAGCATTTCAGCTTTTCATCCGAAGGTCCCGGGTTCGAATTCTGGTCAGGCATGGCATTTTCAAACGCAAAAAAAATGCCATTTCATCTCATCCTTTGAAACAATACCTACCGGTGGTGCCGGAGGCTACATTACAAAATCGTAAAATATTAATTTTACCACAATTTTTTTGCTTTGTTATTGCATAAGTATTTAAACTGACAAATAAGTTTTTACTTTTAGGTGTTTTTATTTCTTCAGCTTACAAATAAATATTTATATGCAGTTTTATTCTATATTATAATCTGGAAAATTAGTTTGCATTATTATAAATGATATCAGTTATTTATAACTAAATCAGATGATTATGTACTTAAATTTTAGCAACTTGATCTACTCGTAGTGAATCGACAGTCAAAATCAATCGGATCGATATCTACTACTTATCGATTCAGCTACCTTCCTCAAGTTGTTCCCTTTGTATCTTTGACAACTTATAAATAAATTTGCTATACGTAAAATAAAGAAATATATGAAAATTAAAATTGAATGTTGTATTATCCTCCGACTTAAGTCGCTATGTAAAATTTTACTGTTGTATGACGTTGGGAAACGAGTCCTAATTAAGGTGTCAAGATTTGAGGACACGGTTGAACCATTATAATTTAAAGAAAAGCGCATAAAAATATAAGGAGATGCCAAGGTGAAATTAAAGTAAGAGTTAAAATAGAATAAAAAAGCATGAAAAAATGGCAAAGAGAAGCAAAGGAAAAAGAAAGAAGGGTATACCAGAAAGCAAAAAGGAATCGTAAAAGGATAGCGTTAAAGAAGTTTTAATGAAGAATAAAAAAAGATGAAAGGGAAGGAAAAAGTAAATTACGTTAATTGTAAAAGATAAGAGAAGTGGTTGGACAGATCATATTTTACAAATGATAAGAGTGGAAAAATATTTACGGATACTTAAGATTTCAAAAGTGTAGAAAGTTCTTTGAAATTTTACTATATTTGAATTGAGAGATGGCAGTGGAAAGAAAATAAAGAAGAAGGAGAAATCAGAGGTAAGAATTGTGGAAAACGAAGATGAAGAAACCAGCTAGTTTTAGTAAGCTATTATGAAATTATCAAAGATAATAGTCAAATAAAAATATAATGGTTAGCGAGAATTCCATGGAGAGAAAACTTTATGCCGGAAAAAAGGGGAGGTGTATTTTTTTACTTTTACTTTTAAAATTGGTTGGTTGGAAAATTGTAGAAAAAGTTTACTTATTTTCTTGGATATTATCTTTCAGAAGTTTAGGGATTGTGGAATGGAAATTACTATAAATCATGCAGAAAGTTGTACAGAATCATAAATTTTATTATTTGTGGTTGTACAGAATCGTTAATGTTTTTATTTGTAAAGTTATTTATTTTTAATCTCGTAAATCATTTGTTGTGAGTCTTAACAAAAAATCACTTTTATAATTTTTGTTTAATATTATTTCATATAGCTATAATATTTATTTAAACTTTATCATTAAAGAAGGGTTCTTTTTAACCCTTATTGATATTTGTATTATTTTATTTTTTGTTAAATTTTAAATAAAATTTTTATTTACTAAAATTTTTTAGAAACAAACTCAATTTTTAATTTAATAAAAAAAGTTCAATATTTCGATTGAGATTAATAATATCATTACACAAGCGTGCGCGCATAAACATACAAATATATATATATATATATATATATATACACACACGTTAGTTCGCTGAAACAAAAACAAAAACTCTCCTTAACTATTCAACATAATATTATTAATAAAACAATTAGCCGACCTCCGTGGTAGAATAGGTAGTTTCTCTGGATTTCGCGCCGAAGTCCCGGGTTTGAATCCCGATCAGGCATAGCATCTCTTGCTATGCTATTAATTTCAACCGGCCTAATTAGCATAGCTGATGATGCCAAAAAAAAAAAATAAGAAAAACAATCTACTTTTCTATTATCTATTTTTTCCGAAGTCTTTTGATTATCTTTTATATGAAAAAAACAAAATCTGAAATTATAAAAAATAAGTTTTTAACAAAAAAAAAAATTAAAGTAATAATAACAGTCTTTTTTCTAAAAAAAAGAGGAGTTCACGTTAATACTGTATAAGGACACGATAAATCCACCAAAATATACATTTTATTTACCTCTATTTATGATAAAATCTTTTTCTTTATAGGGATTCCGTATATAGTGAGTGACATCATTACTTTCAGAGCAAGTAATTCTAACCAATCATGCTCAGATTTCTATCTCAGATACTTTATAATTGTAATAAAAATAAAATAAAAAAGGAACAAATAATATAAATTAATTTACTCTTTCTCTAGAAAAATATTTATCCGGTAAGTAAATTAGTTTTATTTATATGCAGCTATATTAGAGGATAATTAATAAAAAATTATAAATGTACAACTAAAATTGCAACTTCACAATTTAAAAAAAAATTAACTTAACTTATTAATCATTGCTTATCTTGTGTAAATATCTATGGGAGATATACTTATTAAAATATATAAAAATATATATATTAACCTTAAAATATAATTAATATCTCTGATGTCTTTACAGCCCTTTTTAGGTACATTTCATAAGAAAGCTACCTAAAGTTTTTATATATATTTCACTTTATTGTGGACACTATAACTGACGTAATTTTACGCCAATCACTTTCAAATTGAAAGATAAAATATAACTACCCAAAATCTCGATCGAGTTTGTTAATAGGCAAAATCGGACCATAGAGGTGGAAGTGGGGTAGCTTTTTCGAAAAAAGAAAATATCGCTATAACTTTCTTGTTAAGTATAATATCGAATTCGTTTAAAGTTCCTACTATTCTCTGGATAAGGGCTTAAAACTTACCTAAGTAAACTTTTTGATATCACCTACCATTGGCCCAGAGGGTGGAAAAAATGGGGTTTTGAAGACAAAAAAATACCTTCCTTAACAGGCACTGTATCGAATCGGTTTAAAGTGGTCGATAGTCCTCTAAACATTACCTAAAACTTTTGCCTGAAACAACTTTTGATATGACAAACCGTTACGGTAAGGGATAACCAAAATGTTGGTGGAATTGTAAGACTATGGGGCTTGTATGCTAAACATGTGAAACTTTTTTCACATGCAATCATTATCATATTGAATAAATTTGAAATTTTTCTTAACTTTAAATGTGTGTAAATCTTTTTTTATTCCGTATTTAGCACCTGTGAAATCTACCTCCGCCTTTTGGCGTGTCAAAAGGGATTTTTGTATTAAATTTGTTTTTTTTTCACAACTAAGTTATTTTTCTTTTTAATTCTATTAATACTTTTTTTGACGTAATTTTAATTTACGAATTTGTTCAAACAACGAAAATAATCTTTTTTAAATATTAAATTAAACATTCTTTTAATTGTTATTTACATAAAGCTTATTTCATTTTTGGGGAAATTTAATAATAAAAAACTCGTACACGTATATAATTTTTTAAAATAATATTTTCCGATGATTTATCAAATGGGAAAACTAGTTAAAATAAATTAATGTTGGTTTAAAAACAAATATAAACAAGTTTTTAGTTTATTATTATGATCATAAAATAAATATGCATATTATTAGCATTTTGTACCAATTAATTAAAAAAAAAGTATTATAATATATAAATACATACATTTTATCTTTCAACTACAAGTATTAGGCGAATAAATTTTAAAAAACTGCAACGGTGGTCTTAATGCAAATATTGGGCAGGTTAAAAATACAGTCTGATCCAATTTACCATTATCAATTCCTTTTTCCTGTGTGTGTTTGTATTTTGTATTTTGTGTTCAGGTGTATATATATATATATATATATATATATATATATATATATATATATGTATATAAAACAGTTGTCTTATAATTATTAAAAAAATATGTTAGTTAATTAATATTCCGTCATACAGGATTTACTGACCAGCATACAGATGAGTTTGTCTCATCCGTAATAACAGTAATAATAGTAGTAGTAGTAGTAGTAGTAGTAGTAGTAGTAGTAGTACTAGTAATAGCAGACACGAGTAATAGTAGAACAGTAGTAGATTATCGTAACGTAGTAGACATGGCTACGTTTTACTTCGTCGCAGACGAAAAACGTTGCCGACCACCGTATAATACCTAGAGAGTTCGTCGGTGTCGACGGTGCATCTGTGTGCGCTGTCGGCTGGGATGGATTTTAGTAATAGTATTATTGCAGCTAAGTTACAGTAGGCCCTCGAAGGCGGCCTCTCGTGCTAATGACCTACACCGGGGTCTCTGCAACGCAACCTTCGTAAAATAATAATAATAATTATTCACTCTTTATTTACCAACTCAGTGCGTTTGTAGTGTGTGTATGTATGTTTGTGTGTATATACGTATTTTATTTTGGGGTGTGATATATATATATATATATATATATATATATATATTTATATTTATTATGTAGGCTGTATATTTATGTGTGGAGTATACCACAAAAAATGATTTAAGTACTTCATTCAGATCTGGAATAATTATAATTACAATTATTATAAAAAAATCTTATATATATATATATATATATATATATATATATATATATATATATATATATACCTGTTTTATTGTAATTTTTACTGAACAAATTTAAATATTTATTTCACGAAAAAAAAAATATTTTTAATTTATATTTTGTTCACCCAAATCTTATTAATAATTCTATGATCAGTTGACCTCGTTCATTTTATACTGAATTTTAAAATATAAAATTTTCTAACTGAACTAATAAAGTAAAAACGGAATCGTAGTTTATTCTGGTACATTTAACCAATACCAAAAATAATTTTACTTTATAAAAACATTCTAAGTATTATTCCAAAGACACCAGACATCTCACGGACTGTTGATAGCGAGAATATACTTCCAATGTCTTTTTTTTTTTAATTTTATTCAATCTATTTTTGGTAAATAAGGAAAACGAAAAGAAATAAAGTTATTAAAAACCCCGATGCAAGATTAAGTTTTTAACGGTGTGTTAAGAAAGGAGAAGTACTTGGGGGACTATCTCAGAAACAAACGAGACTTTTTTTTTTTTTTTAAAACCGAGGAAACGGTTATATTACACTTTCGAATATCTGTTTTTTCAATAAGATTTTAAAATTACAAAATTATCTAATGGACTAATCTACTTATATAAATGCGAAAGTTTGATTGTTTGTTGCAACAGCATCACGCGAAACCAACCGACCGATTGCTTTCAAATTTTCAAAATATATTCATGTTATCCCAAGAAAGGTTTTAAGTCATATATCTGCCTCCTTGGGGATTAAGATATTAAAAATTTTCATCAAAGAAACGAAAATTAATCCTTTTACTCATTATATATCTGTACCATGGTGGCAGAAATATATTGAAGTAAAATAACTATTTCTTTTTTCTTTAATGAATATCTGTAAAATATTTAATATTTTCAGAAATGAGGATAATGAACACAGTGGGGTTCAGAAAACGGTGCTCCTGGTTAAATGGTCGGGCGAGCGAATTGACTCCTGACCGGCTAGTTGGAACTACACTTCCTTAAAATATATTGGTTTTTTCAGTTTCGTTAAAACACTTTTTTCCTGACATGTTCAGGAGCATTGTCTGATTTTAGAAAGTATCCTTACAAATGTTTTATTTCAATAGAATCAAAGAACTATTTTTAAGATAAAAATGGAGTTTATGGTTACTTACAAAATAGTTAATGGTTATGGTAATAATATTAAATCAGAATTTTATTGGTTATGAAGAACATAAAGCACCTCTGATAAAAGAATTCTAGGCCAAAGTCTTTGCAAAAAATAATGATATTTGCTATAGTGAAATTAGCTTTCTATGCTAAGAAAAAAGTGAAGGTGTCGCATCTTATAGGAGTTAATTTTACTAGAATTTTGATGAGCGTGTTCTACTAATTTGCAATATTAGATACTAGTAATATTTGTAATACTAATTATTATTTTTAATAAAAAATATATTAGTACTATTTGTAATTGTACTGTTGATTTGGAAACAGAAACCAACTCAGTTTTCAATTTTTTTAAGGTATTTTTTACTATACTTTCAATTTTTTACTATAGTTTAATTTTTTTTTTGAGATGACGGGCGTCGAATACTTTTGTCATTTTGTCCTATGAGAATGAAAATTTGTAGCGAATGAAAAATGCCATGCCTGACCGGGATTCAAACCCAGAACCTCCGGATGGAAGGCTGAGACGTATCACTCCGCCACAGAGATAGCCAGTTAAATTTTCATTTAATTTACGTAATGAAACCAGCAAAAAAAAAAAAATTACCGCTATGAAAATTATAGAATGTTAAAATTATTGATGTTAAATATTGTTAATTTTAAACAGAATTATTTTTTAAGAATACAAATGGAATTTCCTGAAATACGTAAAAAAATTTTTTTTTTTTACATAAAAAAAAAGGTGTAATCATACGACTGGCACATTCACTACCAATTTTCAATGCAACCTCATGTTCTCAAACATTTAAAAAAAATATAGTATCTGTGATTCAGTATTTAATATGGTTTACTTTTCACTGTTAAAACTTAGACTTTCTAATTTAATTTTCTTCTCTAATTTTTTATGATTATAAATCTCTGTTTTTTTAATGTTGTTATTTGTTTATTAAAGGAGGAAATGAAAATAGCTCATAATTCAGATTCAATCCATTGATTACCGTCATACTAGGGCTGTTCGGAAAGTATTCGGCCTGAAACAGAGATGGTCCAATTATGAACAAATGACTACGTCATTTGTCAACCATTACCATTTTTTAGATAGCGTGTTGCTAAGTTTCAGATCCATGCGTTTAGTTGCTTGTTTGTGGCGATTGAATAAAGTAAATAAGTTTTGAAATTTTTTGAAAAATTGTTAAAATTAAAATTTTATTTGTTATAAAGTTTGTTTTAATAGTTTAATTCCCATGGGTGTACAAAAGATTCGTTGGTATCGCGTTGATCGAAAACAGTCGACCGAAAACGCATTTGTCTGAACAATTTTCAAGGGTGTATAAATTTATTTAAACGCATTCCGCTGAGTATCTTTGACGTTTCATAACAGTAAATGAAACACAGATTTATCACTACACGCTAGAGACCAAACAGTGGGTGAGAACTGGTGAAAGTGCCCTAAGAAAACGAACAGATTCCAACTGAACTGGAAAAGTCATATCTGTGGTGTTTTTGGGGGATTCTATTGGGGTAATGCTCATGAAATACCTGTAAAAGACAGGTTGTCATCAGTGAATATTATGCTTCACTACTGTACCGATTGAAGAATGTTATTCAGATTAAACGTCCATTTCTGGCCGAAAAGAAAGTGTTCTTTCACTTAACTCTCCTTCGTAATGGCACTGCTCGTATATCTCGGTTTATTGATGAAAAAACTCCATAAACTACTATTCTAAATGCTTGCACATGTGCTGTATCGCCAGATTTGACTTCCAGCAATTATTTCTCCTCCCAACCCTAAAGAACACTTGATGAAGAATCAGTGGATGAAGATTCACTTCAAATGATGAATTCAAAGTTCAGACACCGCTTGCTTATTTTGCAAAGTTGGATAAGTCGGATTATACTGAGGATATCAAAAAGTAGAAATTCGTTGAACTAAATGGTCGAATTGCAATGTGACAACGTTGAAAAATAAAAAATAAAAGATTTGAAAAATCATGTGTTTCTTTGTCAGAACGAAAACGTTCCGTACGATCCTCTTATTTAGTTGTTATTAATTACTTTTAAACTAATGAGGTGCCATTTTGTTCATAATAAAATACTTTAAAACTGTTTAGTTTTAATAAAATTTAATAATAAAATAAAAAATGTAACTGTAGAAAATTAATGATTAAAAAATTAATTTATACTTCTGTTTTAAATTTGCTAATGAAAACTTTTCATATTTATGTTTTTATATTTATTGAGAATGTGGGTAAATATGATTACCGAATTTTATTAAAATATCTTAAATCTGTTCTTCATTTGTAATTTAAAACAAGGAATAACCAGAAAACTAAGCATTTCTGGATGTACCGTTACAAGAAATTGTTTTTCTTATTTAGTATGAGAAATGTATGCCTCAAAATTTTTGTATTTCAGAGGCACTCTATTATATATAAACAGTGATTCCAAATTGCAATATCTCGGGAGAAGATTCTATAGCCAAAATAAAAAAAGAAAGTTCGTATAAATATGTCAGAAAACGGCATTAGCTAGTTTCCGCTCCCGTAATATTTAGTCCTGCTTTCTGTTCCCTCCGTGAAATTAAACTATACTAAAATTCTTGAGGTACAAATCGAGGCGTAAATTTAATTGTTTGATCAAAGAAAGTGAATAAAAGTGGTCCCAGACAGAGATCTAACTTAGGTTTTAAAGTTAAAATTACCATTTTGATATTTAATAATTTTTAAAGAAAAAACCAAAAAGCATGTGATTTTATCTTTGTAAATCTATATTTTATTCATTTTTTTCTATTATTGATAAGTTTTCTATTTGTTTTCATTTACATTATGTTGATAAAACATTCATGATAAAAACGTTTATGTTAATAAAAAATCGTATCACTTTTCCGTTCACTTTGAGTTTTGTTTCTAATTAAAGTTGAACTTGCACAAACGTTTTGGCTTAATTTTAATAGACGTTATTCATATATATATCAATTTTCTCAGAATGAAATTCTTTACAAATTTAATTAGAAATTGTTATACGTTTATCGGTAAATTAACAAAGTTATTTTATTCCAAATCTAAAAAAGTATATTTTCCAACAAAACATGTTCGTGTTTTACCCCGTTTTTTTCTCAAAATCTAAGTAAGATAGGAGTCTCAGATCACATTTATTCAATTTCATAGATCAAAAACCATAAGGAATCAACAAATTTACCCCTTGATTTGAATCCCAAGAATTTTAGTACGTCTTAATTTCACAGAGAAAGCAGAAAGCAGGACTAAATGTTTCACGAGCCGAAACTCGCTAACTAACCGTTTTTTGATCTGTTTATATGAATTTTTTTTCTTTTTTTTGGCTACAGATCATCTCCCGAAACATTGTCGTGCCAATCCCAAATCATTTTGTATATATTTGTCATTTAGTATTATTATGTATAGTAAAGTATTTTATACTGAGCATTTCATTTTATTTTTCGATTAAAATAATTTAAAAACTTTATTTTTAAATAACAATGTTGGTTTTATTTCAGAAATATTATTGTTCTGATTTTGAATGAAAAAAGTACAACCCCAGACGCTATTAAACTCCTAATAAAAAAATGATTATGCTGTAAATAAATCAAACATTTTTTTAGGATAAAAAATCTGATGTGAGTACCACATGACTTCCTTGTACGTCGATTAAATTACATTTTTAAATGAAAAATACACGAAATTTTATTTCATCAATAACTTCCGATATTTTTTTTATTTTTTTGTTATTGAATTATTATTATTTATTGTAAATTTTGTTTTACAATCAGAGGTTAATAATTATTAATAAATCAATATATTAAAATAAACAAAAAAAAAGTTAAAGAAAGGAGATAAAGTCGGATTCGAACCGATGTGCCTTCCCCTGGTAAGATCCAAACATTTCATTAATCAAAATTTTACTTGGCTATAACTCTGCAACCAATGAAAATAAGCACTACTTATGATATATCCCTGAAAAGCTGTCAATGAGGGCTTTTTATTGCAGTTAAGAAAATGTCAAAAATTCAAATTGTTTTGATTTTGGGATTTTTTGAACACTTACGGTTCAGTTGATTGCAATAAAAATAGGAAGTGCACACAACTAGATGTTACAACAGTTCTAAATCCAAAATTTCAACATTCTACGGCTTATACGAGATAAATACCTACATATGTACGTACATACGTCGCGCCGAAACTAGACAAAATGAATTCAGGGATATCAAAATAGATATTTCCGTTGAAATCTGGAAACCGAAATTTTTCGCGTTCAGAATACTTCCTTTACTTCGTACAAGGAAGTAAAAAGGTAAGTAAATAAAACTATACATAAATACGCATGCAAACTGTGGAGAAATATCGATGGATTATACTTTCCTTACACGTTTAATAATAAAAAATAAATTTAAAAAATACAAAAGAGTATCTGAAACTTACGTACGATATAACAAGTTTTATAAAGCTTTCAATGACCAAATTAGAAGTTCATAAGATCGAATCCCGTTGAAACATGGTATTTTTATATATTATAAAATTCATCTCTCTTAAATAGGTGTAATTGGGTTTATTATTTCTCTTGATAAAAGGAAATAAATAAAAATAAAGGGAAATAATAATTTTACATAGAAAATATAATTAAATATAATAAATTGGGTTTTAAAACTTTATAAAAGAAACCCAGAAGACTATTAACGGTACAACAGTAAATATTAATCATGCTTGAAAAAAATTTGTTAGTTTAAGTGTTCTATTTTTAAAAAAAGTTTCCTTACAAACCGATTTAAAAAATTTAAAAACCTATATCGCTGTTATAATTAGTACTGGGAGATACGGATGTTTATTCAATTTTTGAGAATACTGAAACTAAAAATAAAGTTGAAGAGAATTGTCTCCATGAATTATAACTATTAAAATAATAAATTTACTTCACCAAATTTTCACACAAAATTTTCATGTTTTTGCTCTGGAAATCTCATTCTCTTGATTCAGGTTTTGAACTTAAAAATATATTTTTTGTCTTTAGTTCTTTATCGTTGGATATTTTTTAATTAATATAATATTTAGAAATTTATAATTTTAACCAATTGTACAAAATTAAGCTTTACAAAGAACTGGTTTTGTATTATTTTCCATTTGTTATTATTCAGTGCTAAACTTTAAAATATTAATTACTTCCTGTATCACCAATTATTTGTTTTCTACATTATAATCTTTGTCTTCTTATTCGTTTTACCCTCTATTTACTCTTCTATAATTAAACTGATTAAACCTCAATGATTCAACATATATGATTCACCAATGGTAAATTTACAGATCCTTCTACAAAGTTTTCTCATCTCCCATTAGTTTTAAAAACTAGCTAACTTAAATAAGCTCATGAATATTTCTAAGGAGTCAATTCACATTTTCTTTTAATGACATTAATCTCTCATATTTCGCTACTGAAATATGTTAAACTTAGTCATTCTGTTTTGTATGACCTCACTATTGTACCTAATGTTATTTTAAGCTCGTATTTTTCTTTCAGGAACAAATTCCTGTTATTTATATTTCTTTTAATATGACTT
Organism: Lycorma delicatula; assembly: GCF_047948215.1. Taxonomy (NCBI): domain Eukaryota; kingdom Metazoa; phylum Arthropoda; class Insecta; order Hemiptera; family Fulgoridae; genus Lycorma; species Lycorma delicatula. The sequence continues at coordinate 71,031,431 of NC_134464.1, read as the reverse complement.
TCACCAGAACAACGATGTCACCGGCGAATTTAACAATTTTTATTTCTCTCTTTAGAATGTTACTTTACCTCTAAAGTTTTTTTTATTTTTATTTATTCTTTTATGGACAAGTTGAGAGTAACAGGAACATAATTTTACTCATTCCTTTTTGATTTAGAACATCTTCGACTATTATTATTATTATTATTATTATTATTACTATTAAAAAAAAATGAGAGATTTTCTCCAGATTGTAAATTTTACATTTATTAATCCGATTTCCTTAAATTTTTGAACAAGTAGTATTCTATATGATTAAACCCTTCTTCAAATTTACAAATAACACGTTAATCGACTTAATTCTTTTTAATCCTGCTTTCTAATATTAAATAACACATTTTTATAAAGGTTACAGCATGAGATCAATTTAGTTATACCAAAAAAAAATATTAAATTAATAATCAAGAATGAAAACTAAAGTAATACGACCGAATGTTATTAATTTTAGATGTCATAAAGAAATACTGTATATTCATTTAAAAATTATCATGAACCTGATACATATTTTTTCTAAGAAATTTCCCTTGGGAAAACTAAAAAAAACTAATTTCAGAAAAAAGTTTTTATTTTATTTCAAAAAGAAGCCACAAATCGTTTAACAACTCCATTCTTTCTTTAATTTAATAGAAAACATCATTTTTCATTATTTCAAAAAATAATAACAGGTTTAATGGAAAACGTATTATACTGCACTCGCCAAATAGTACCTCGGCCAAGGAGTCTCGGCCTTTCATCCAAAGGTCCCGGGTTCGAATCCCGGCCAGGCATGGCATTTTCACACACGCTACAAAAATGTTCATCTCATCCTCTGAAGCAGTACCTAACGGTGATCCCGGAGGTAAAACAAAAAAATTAATAATAATAGTCCCTAATTTATTATTAGCATATTCGTCAAATCAATATTTGAAAAAAAGTAGGCCTATGTATAAAAGTAATTCTGGAAACACCAATTTTTTATATTCTCTCTTTTAGGTAGCAGTTCATAAATAAAAATGGATGGAAATACTTAAATAACATTTGGTATGTATACTTAAACAAAATTTTTCAATGAGACAAATAGATGTGAAAATTTTTAAATTAAAACATAATAATAAAATAAATTTTTAAATTATTAGTATTATTTTAAGAAAATTATTTTTCTTCAAATAAAATCGCAGTATTTGAGTATTTTTTCTATTTTTATTTTAAGGATTAAAAACCCAAGTTTATCTGATACATTCTTCCCCCATAAGGTTTATTAAGCAGACACTAGACAGGAAATGGATTCTCCGAATCGATCCATAAACAGGTAACTCCATGTTATACAGATCGCATAGCGTTAGTCAAACAACCACCCAGACGAAACCTCAAGGCCGTCTCTCCTTGCAGTACATACCCATGCCAACCGCAATCCGTCGGGATATCAAAGCATAATTTTGCATTAAACAGCTTAAAATAAGATCAAAACGATAGTTTTTTTACTTCAGAAATTAAAGAGCCACCAGCGAAAATGGGTTCAAGTTTCCTCCTCGACAATTCCCAGAATTATGGGGCATGAGGAAATACTCTACAAATCGTACTGACCGTACGATCCTCACTTCAGATTTTATTCTGAATAAATTTAATCTTATTTATTTCTAACAACTAACATATTGGAAATTGATTGGAAAATCAGATTGATTCTTAATCGGAAAATTAGTTCAATTTAAACAAAAATCTTATTACAAATTTCGAAAATGTTTACGAAAAAAAGAGCTTAGATTTAAGAATTATTGTTGAGTAATTGCAACATGATACACAATTAATAATAAATTGATTATATTAACAATTTCTAATTATTTGAAATTTTTTTCGAATTTTAAACTATTCACAGTTGTTTTTGAAAAAACTCTTCTTTTCATAAACAGGTACATATCTCAAGTTTGATTATCGGAAATTAAAAAAAAAAAAAAAAAACAAGAGTTATTGCATTACAAAATTTAACAGGATTTCTGATTGACATCTGAAATAATTTAAATATCTAAACAGATTATGGTGATTGAAAATAAAAAAATTCCTTTGAAACTTTTTTCCCACTGAATTAAAAAAAAATTAGCTTTACCAGTTAAAAAATTAAATTATCCATCATTTTAAATAAAATCAAATAACGTAAAAATGTCATATTTATTTTTAAAAATAAGTTTTCAGTTAAATATTGCTTTCGTATTACTGTCCTCTTATTCTCTATGTTAAGGTCTTTCGTAGAGATCTGTTCGGCAAAATCTTATACATTTTGGATTAAAAACATAATTCAAGTATTCGAACATAGTGGTACGTTAATCAAATATTTTTATTTTTCTGGTATCATCCCTCTAGAGATACGATGCAAGGAAGAAATTATATGGTAATCAGTTAAAAAACGGGGATGGGTTTTTCTCGACATTTTATGACCCAGAAACCCAAAATATAAAAAAAGGCAAGGGATAATGTTCGTACGTATGTATGTACGTGTGTTGGTGGTTTGAAGGTTAATAAATTTTGCCTGGATAAACTATTTTTGATGAAATTTGTAGAGACCCGTGTATAAGGGACAATTTGTTGGTTTTTGTTGATTGACAATTTTTTAAAAAAGTTTTTTTTAATATCTTCCTAAGCATAGTAGTAGTGCAAGTGGCCCAAAAAATATGTTGGGGGCAATATTTCCCCTAAAATATGGTGGGGGGGAGCCTATAAAAGTTTAAAAATATAATTTTTTTGAATTATTTAAATTTTTTCATTCATCCTTATTTTTCCACTACATGAGAATAAATAACCAACGCCCAGAAAGTATAACTACTTTGTTGTCAGCTTTCTAATTTTTTAATCAAGTTTTTTATCTTAGGAGAGATCACAGCAAAAGCCATCAAATAGAGAAAAAAAGATGAAATAATAATAAGAAGAAGAAGCAGTAACTAAACAAAAATTTAGGTTATAATAAATTATATTTCGTATTTGCCTGCTAAGTTGTAATTTGGTAGAATATTTATGAATTTTAATAATTCTTTTATTGTACTTTGTGAAAAATATCAATTTATACGTGCTTATCGAATTTTTGAAAATCAACGTTACATTTTTTCTTGGGGTATATATACATATATCTATTGACATTTCAGTTTTATTAACTACCCTAATGAATACAAAAATATTTTTATTATGTAGTTTATAAAGGTCACGATTTAAAGCTATTGGGAAATCTACTATAAATATGAATTTTTGATTTATTAACTGAGCAAAACAAGGTCCTATTTTCACTGGATTTTTTGGCATTAAAATCTGAAATCGTGTGTTTTGTGACGTAATTGTAATCAATTTCCGATTTTTATTAAGTTATCCAGTAAGCTTCTTTATTATTAGATAGAACCTTATATGCATTTAATGATATTTTTAATACAATTTTCCGTTTAAAAATTAAAGCTGTCATCTTTCTTAATAAGGCGTAATGAAAGGGTAGTTGGGGGAGATATATTTTCGATAATAATCAGTTAGTTTTGCCCGGTGTTAAGAAAAAAGTGTTTTCTTTATAACACTACAATAAAATTATTTTTGTGCTTTTTAAAGGTTCTAAAATTAATTACAATCGATAAATCAGTTTTTTTTTGTACTTTTATTATATATTTTAATCTTTTCTTTATTAATTTGTTAATTTTCAATTCAGTTCAAAAGAAAGGAAGCAATACTAATTTTATTTTATTTTTTTTAACTGTAGATTCAAATATAAGTATTTGCTTTTTGACTAATTTTCTACCCCTGTTGGGTAAACGGTATTGATTTAAAGGGCAAGTATAGTATTGGTGACCTGTGGGTAAATACAAATAAAATAGATTATTTAAAGGATTGTTTATCAATCCACCGTATCGGTCTAATGGTAAACTGGTCATCATAAATCAGCTGATGTCGAAATCCAAGTTATGGGATTCAAATCCTAATAAAGGTAGCTGTTTTTAATCGGATTTGAGTACTAGATAACGGTATTCTTTGGTAGTTGGGTTTCAATTAACCACACGTCTCAGGAATGAGTTTTTCAAGACTACACATTTACCGGTATAATTACATTAACTGATAAGTCGCTAATGACTTTAATTGTTGATACGACTATAAATAAAAATTTTTTTTAAAAATTATATTAATTTTTATTTATTTTAAAATTATTTAACCACAATTATTAAGTTTTAAACAAAAAATTAAATAATTATTTAAAAAGATGTTTATTTAGATATTAAAGAATAAATGATTTAAAAATAAAATTATAATATAATATTATTTTAATGAATATATACACAAATATGTATGAGTTTTTTTTAAAAAGTATTCAGACATTTTAGTACGAGTTATTTTTTACTTAATCTTGTAACATTTTTAAACATTGAAAAATAATGTTTAGTGTTAGATCCTGGAATGATTTCTGTTAGGATAAAGCGCTGCTGTATAAGTGAGGGTGGGAGATGAAGCCTGCAGCTCTAAATTTAGAGTACATCTTCTACTAAGAGTATTCAACTGTACACACAATTCTACCGGCTGATGTAGTATATATTTATAAAAAAATAAGGAGGAAGAAAAATCCAATGTCATTATATGTTTTTATAATTCTATTTAGTATAAATTTTTTCTGATTATTCTTCAATAATTTTCTATACTTTCAGAAATTAATTACTTTTAACAAAATCATGTTTAATTGTTTTATTCCATTTTATTAATTTTTCCTATTTGGGAAGGGAAAGACTATGTATGACCTGAGAACCAATGCATCTACTTTTAATACTTTTCGTAATATTTCAATCTTCCTTAACTTAGTTAACAAGAACAACCTCTTATTACAATATTTGTTACTAATGCCTGTAACTCAACAAGATTTATGAAAATATTTACTTTATAAATGCCGTACTATAATCTATATTAATGTAAAGAAAAAAAAATTGCAATTTTTTTGTTAAAACAATGTAAACATAATTAACAAATACACTCCACTCTTAGTTGAGATAATGATTAAGAAAAGTGATCATGAATTAAATAAAAAATACTATTTAATTGATTTTAATTTTGATTTAAGCAATTTTCAAATAAAGGTTTACTAATTCTTTAAAAAATTAATTACAATGTATTTTAGGTAGATTTCAAAAGAAAGCTACCTATTTATTGTAATGGGTACCATGGTCGATTTCCGAAAAATTTCCACCTATCTTCGCGTTTCAAAACCCCCAGACCCTAAAACCACCGTCAATTCAAAAGTTTCTATATACATTTATAAATATATATATATATATATATATATATATATATATATCACTTTCTTGTGGACACGATAACTGCCATAATTTTGCGCCAATCACTTTCAAATTGATACATAAAATATAACGACCCAAAATTTCAGTCTAGTTTGTTAATGAAAAAAATCGGATCATGGAGGTGGAAATGGGGGGGGGGTCTTTTTCGATAAAACAAAATATCGCTATAACTTTCTTATTAAGTAAAATATCGAATTCGTTTAAAGTTCTTACTATTCTTTGGATAAGGGCCTAATACTTATTTAAGTATACTTTTTTGATATCACCAAACATTAGCCCAGGTGGTGGAAAAAATGGGGTTTCAAAGACAAAAAACTCATATCTCCCTGAATAGGCACAGTATCGAATCGGTTTAAAGTGGTCGTTAGTCCTCTAAATATTACCTAAAACCTTTTTCTAAAACAATTTTTGATATGACCAACCTTTACGGTAAGGGATGACCAAAATTTTGCTGGAATTGTAAGATGGGGCTTGTCGAAAAACATGTGAAACTCTTTTTTCACATGCAACCATTGTCGTATTGAGAAAATTTGAAGTATTTCTTAACTTTAAGGTGGAAATCTTTTTTATCCCCTACCGGTGAAATCTACCTCTGCCTTTCAGTGTGCCGAAATGGATTTTTTTTTATTCTATTAATGAAATTCCTCTTAAAACTCCGGAACAACTCTACTGAAATGATTCATTAATTTATCACAAGAATTGTATATTATTACTCTCAGACAAAGAATTCTCAAGTCAGAATTTCTTTAGTAAGATAGAAATTATAACTATCAGAAAACCTGGAATACGTACTGTTTAAAAAAACAATTAATAATTTATTTTTTCTACTGAAAACCAATGCATTAAAAATATTATCTCCACTTAATAAGGGTGTTTTATATTTTAAAGGTATATGTTTTATATAATATTACTAGCAACCCGTGTTTCGGCTTCGCTTTATATGCGTATAGAACTTAAAAAACTGTGAAATTGTTTTTTAGTATTTACGTATGGTCTGTAGCACTCAAAAGTTACTCAAAAACCAGATAAAATAAAATGTTTGTATAAAAGATGTGTTCCCAAAATTAAATTTGTAATGAAAACAGGAAGATATTCAAGTTATTCAAGAACTACTTTGCTCCCAGCAAAGCGAATTCCAGCAGTTTTATCATTCCATTTTTGTTTGGAATTGCAGTGGTTACATATTTTAATCATGTTATTATCTATCTGAATATCTTTAAAATTCAGATAGTCGATTTAAGGGCGATAAAACCTGATTTCAGAACTAATTAACATATTTTTCAAACTTGAACTCGATTTTGAGTTTAGTATATATGTTTCTCTTCAAGTCTTTGAGAACGTTTTGGCGTACATTCATGTTGCCTACGTTTAGAAATTCTTAATAGTCCTATAAATTTTTGTTTCTATTTACGATATCGCCGAAATATGCGTCCAGAAAATATTAATACCAAACTGAAAGTTGAATTTATGCCCATTATGTATACTTACCCTGGTGAAATATTTTTTATTATATAAAAATCTATACAGAGTGCTTCTATGCTTGTGGGAGGATGAGTTCTTGGTGGTTACTGCTAGATTAAATATTAAATTTAGTAAATCAGATAATAACTTCTGAAGTTGATATTGATGTAGAAAACGATCGATATACATAATGACAATCAATAAAGACAACTATATTAAATTTAATAGAAGTTCTAGGTTATTTATTTATACAATCTTTTCGTTTATGATTCATAAAGTAGTGAGATGGGTGAGATTTAAACCGTGGTAAACATTTCGGGGGTCATAAGGAAGCTACAGTTAAAATTTCGTAATAATTGATTCAGTAGTTTTTGCAGTTATCGGGAACAAACGAAAAAGACGTTATCTCTTTATGTAGTAGTGAGAGATTATTATTGAGTTCTATAATATACATTTTTAAAAACCTATTTTCAAGCACTTACGAATTGGTAATCAAATTTATTTCGTTCAAACAAGATTTTTATTTTTTTTAAATTTATAATGTCACTATGTCACTCGTGTTATAAAAAAATATATTGTCACTAGTGTGTTAAGAAAAATAGTTTTTTACCAATTTCGTTAAAATTATTGCAGCTGTTATATTTTTATATAGAGAACAACTAATTAAAAAAATGTGAAAGTAAAATAAATTACTTCTTTTACAAAGTGATTCACAAAAACTATAAAAAAATTTCAGGACATGTTCTACTGGTATAAATAAAGAAGAAATTTCATATAAATATTGGTCCGGATATGCTTTTCTTAGCGCGTTTCAATTCTTACACCTATTTAAAATCTGCAATATTTTGATATGGTTTGTTTTTTAATAAACTTCAAAATTAATACTTTGTAATTCGTGGATTTTATTAATACCAATTTACATAAAATCAAGGTTATGCGTCGAGATCTGAGAGAGTGAAGATGTCTTGTTTCGTTTTTATCATAAGATTGTGCTTTCGTTTTTCGTTTACGTTATTAGTTGTTTTGTGCTATTGGTTCGTTTTTTTGTTTGTTTCTATTTTATAGTACCGTTTTGGTTAGCTTCCATACGGGCTAATCCTGGCATTAATTACCAATTTATTGTTTGCGACTGTTTTTTATTTAATTTAATTTAAACGTTTATGTTGTTAAGGCAACAAATATTGGACGAGGTTGAAGGCACCATGATCATACCCGGATAGGGGTGTTCGGCGGGTACACTTACTAATTAAGGACGTTGATGCCCTTACCTCAGAGGAGGATTTGGTGCGCAATATGCGCAAGACTGTTAGCGATTCGGTTACCATCGATTTCCTCTCCCTGAGAGCGTTATATGGCAAAACAAAAGTGGCAAAGGTGGCGGTCCCTCCTCTACTGGCGACAGAATTAACGAAGATTGGCCGAATTAGAGTCAGGTAGGTGTCTTGTTGGGTGTCCAGTAGGTCCGACGAAGAACATTGCTATCGATGTTGGAGTATAGGACACCGGGCGGGAATCTGCGGCGGTCATGACAGAACGAGGCGATGTTTCAATTGTGGGGCATCTCCGTAAGCCCGTGAGTACGCTCTTGGGGACCGTGGCTGCAGCGCCGGCGCCAGAAAATGAATCCTGTCGTCTTCACTCTTGGAATGAATTTAGGGTTGGGACAACCCCATCCACGAGGGATGGGCCGCTTAGTTGTTCCACCCTCAATGATTGGGCGGTGACTCCCTTGTGGCTTCGGATTTTGGGAGGTAAAGTAAGGCCGTAGTCCCGGTGGGGGACCCCTCTGGGAGTTCCTCAGGGGTTCTGGTGGGATACCCCGTTGGGGTCCTCTCATTAGAGGCACGGCATATCACCGAAAGACCGAGTCACGGCTGCCTGGGAGAACATTATTTCTCGACTAAGCAGTTTAAGGCGAAGGCACCCCCTGGAGAACTCTCTCTCTCTTTTTCCTGTTTAGCCTCCGGTAACTACCGTTTAGATAATACTTCAGAGGATGAATGAGGATGATATATACGAGTGTAAATGAAGTGTAGTCTTGTACATTCTCAGTTCGACTATTCCTGAGATGTGTGTTTAAATGAAACCCAACCACCAAAGAACACCGGTATCCATGATCTAGTATTCAAATCCGTGTAAAAATAACTGGCTTTACCAGGACTTGAACGCTGGAACTCTCGGCTTCCAAATCAGCTGATTTGGGAATACGCGTTCACCACTAGACCAACCCGGTGGCCTAACCCCTGGAGCTGTGTTAAGGCTTAGTTGTGTGTCCGGCTTACGGTAGGGGGGGGATAAGAAATGTTGCACTCAAAAAAAAAAAAAAATACTCAAATTCTGTAAACGTTTTTTTTAATTTTTTGTACGTTTATTACCCACTTAATAAATCTACTTTTACACCAAATATAAAATAACATGTTTAATAAACTCAATCTTTCACATCACAAGATTCTGGTTTTTGTTTAAATTAAATAAGCACTTTTCTGACAAATATAATAATGTACTGTTTCTAAATAAAATTCTAATTTTTCTAACGTTTCTTAGTTTCATTCAAATTATACTATTTTGTTGAAAATTAAATTCTCCACAAGTTCTGTTTAAAAGTTTTATGTGTTTATTACCCATTTAACAAAGTTATTGTACTTCAATAATAAAAAAAACAGGATGGTTTTTAATTCCTTTTATTGGGTTTCACCACCGATTTCTCAAAAACTACTCAAGATATGGTCTTGGGACCTATTTTATTTGATTTTTCATATCAAAACCACAAAAATTCAATTAATTAATGTCCTAAAAATTTCAATACGATCTCATTTCACTGGGATAGCAAAAATCCGAGCAAAATCTTTCACTAGCCGTAACTCGAAAACGAAGCATTTTAGGACATATGTTTATATGAACTTTTTTTATTATTTGAGTAGAATAGTTTATGAAAGTCTCGGTAGAACTTCGTGATACATTCTGTATTTATTTATATAGATAAATTAGTATTTGGGTCAAATTTAAAAACATGTAAAGGTGATAGAATGTGATATAAAAAAATATATATATAAAAAAAAGAAGAAAATTCTATAGAATCTTGATTTAATGTTAATATTATATAACACAATGATAAATAGCCTTAATAATAATAATAAAATTGTGGTATAACACTCGTGTACATGGTAATTGCTAAATTAACAGCAACGATTTTTTTTTATTATTTTTTTTTTAAAATACCTTTTCATTGTAATTTGTGAATGTATCAGAATGAGCTTTAAACAAAAGCATTTTTGTGTTGTTGGTATAATAATAATTATGCCCACCAACCTACAGTATAATAACAAACTATTTTAATGACGATATTTGAATAAATTGCTTTAGTATAAGAGGGCTGATATACATGGTAAACAATCCCAGAGCTAACAGCTAGTTGCCTGCTCTCATAGTCGGTTAAGATAAATAAAAGACGTAAAGGATACATATATGACGCACTGGATGAATTGGATTTTGGTTTTAATAAGTCAGAAATAGTTTAGTGAAGGAGGAACCGCCCCTTTTAGTACAGTGTGGGCAGCGAAAAAATGAGAAGAGTTAAAGAATCGAGCAAGATAAAAAGAAAGAGTAATAATGAAATAAATAAAGAGAGAATGAAGAAGGGACGTATAGGTAGTGTAAGAAGAAAATAAAGAAAGAGTATAAAACAAAGGAAGGAGGAGAGAGATAGTGAGATGATTCTGTTTGGAATTCCCTGCATGCAAATTACCCATTTAAACAATTATTCTTTTCTTCTTCATTTATATATATATGATATGTTAATAAATAAATATTAAATTCATATTGTAATCAAATAGGTTATATAATATAAAAAAAATATATAATTTTTTTTTATTACCAATAATAATTTAATAAATATTTTATTTGTTTGTTTCTAGCTAACATTAAATTTTTTTTATTAAATTTGGTTTTAGCGTAAAAAATTAGAGTTTTAAAACCTATATGAAAAAAATGGGTGTTTGTTTTAAAACGCAACCGAAGCAAAATACTTTTTAGAAAAGTTAATACAATAATTTCGGAAGAAGATGTTGGCAACACTACCTATTGTTATTTTATAATCAGCTGATATAATTTGATATTTTTTTATATACAGTCAGTTATTTTTGATTATTTCTGTTTTTTTTATTAAGAAGAGATGGTTTTAAACACGAAAGAAAGGATTTTTATGTGGAAGATTATTTAACTATTAAATCTTTTTTGTTTCGTGTCAAGAAACTTTTCAATCGCAGTTCTCAGGTAAGTATGTAGCAAATAAATCTTCAATTCATCGTTTTATAAAGAAATATTTGTAGAGTAACTGTTTCTGTTTACAATTAGAGACATATCCGGAAACGTTCAGTACTTAATGACGAAACATTGGAAGATGTTAGGGTAAGCTTTTTAAATTCATCTTAAAAAAATCAATACGAACATTTGCGCAACAAAAATAAATATCTTTGTTTAATGCCTTTAAAGCTACTTAAATTAAAGTCATACCGAATTAATATATGACATGAATTACACTCGGTTGATTATGATGCTAGGCTCCACTACTGACAATGGTATAAACAGTTTATTTGGGAGAGCATTAAAGCATTGCATAATGTATTTTTTTTTACAGCTGAGGCTTGGTTTCGTTTGAGTAGTTACGTTAATAATCGGAATGATCACTGCTAGAGCTCCAACAATCCCCATACCATCCATTCCACGACCTCTACACCCATAGAAAATTGGTGTGTGGTGCGCAATTTCCAGGCGAAGAATAATTGGCCCCGTATTCTTTGAAAACAATCTTAATGCAAACGTCTACCAACAAATTGTAACGCAATTTATTGCAAATCTAGAATTAAATGAGATAGATTCGTGGTTTCAACAAGATGGGGCTACATGTCACACGGTAAGAAGAACAATGGACCGTTTCAGAAATTTCTTTGGTGAAAGAGTAATATTGACTGGCTTACGGCCAGCTAGGTCACCTGATTTTTCTTCTGCAGATTTTTTTTTCTTTGGATATCTAAAATGTTGTGTATTCAAAAATAATCTACACACCACTAAGAAATGAATTCAACATAACTTTTCAATTATAAAACAATAGAAAGAGGTACACTTCGAAAGATTGCAAGGAATATGAAAAAGAGAGTAAAGGCTTGCATTAATGAAGTGGTGAACAGTTTCAATATTAATTATGAATTAAATTTAATCTCAATATTGTCTTGCATAAATAATAAAATACCTTGCATAAAACAAGCACCTAGTATAACAAAAAAAGTAAATAAATGCATACAATTTTTTATTAATATAACGATACAGCAACTTTACAATCTGTTCAGCAAGATAATTGAAAAATAAGTAAATAAGATTTATATTTGAACTAACATTAAGTAGTCACAGACCCAGCGGTTGGTGACTTAACGATAACAACGAAACGAAAGAAATGAAATAGAAGAGCACTCCGTACAACCCAGAACATAAAGTCACCTAATTGAAACGATAAGGCAGACCAAGAATATTGTTCCTTAGCAATCTTAAAAACCATTTATCGTGTTATCCAATAAATTGACCGCCAAATAATTCGGGTGCCGATCCAAACGATTTTGATCCGTAAGCCGACCAGAGAGATTTCCTGACGAACGGTTCGTAAGATCATTATATATGAGGTTACTGCTTATGGAGGGACTATGTTTAGCATTTTTCCTAATATTTTTATCTGGTAGCGTTCAAGTACGTTAATACTGGAATTGCATGCTGTACCCCACAATTCAAATCCAAACAGGTTTCAAAACCGATTTATAAATAAATAATTTAGTTTCTACTGAAAGACGAATCTATGTCCTATCAGCGAGTACATGTTTTTAAACTTGAGATCCAACTGTTTCCGCATAGATATGATATGTTTTGCCCAAGTAAGTCGTCGGTCAAGATGAAAACCTATTATATACAAATTAAAATAAAATAGTTATCATTAGATCTTAAATCAAAACAATAAACAGATAAAATTCTGCAATATACTGACAACACGATGTTGCTAAAGTTTCCAGCAATTAAATTTAGAAAAAAAACATATCTTACTGCAATGAAATGAGATTTCCCCGTGATTTGAAATTATAGTAAAAATAATTGCCGATAAAAAATTACAAAAATTCGAATTTTGTACCACAAGTAATTTATACTAATAAAATTTACATTAATTTAGAATACATTTTGCGTAATAACAACTAATATTTGTAACTGAAATAATTTAATAACACCACTAATAATAATACCTTGGGCAATTTTAATAAATATTTTACTTCAAAAAATTTATTCCTGCTCTTAAGAAAAGTACTAAAAATTATTCTTATCGTGAAAAGTGCCTTGCTGTCTGTTATATTTATTATGTATATTTATAGTCTAGTAGTTTCTGTGAGTCTGTTACTCTTTTCCACAAAAAAGTCCTCAACCGATTCCGCTAAAATTTTGAGTAAACATATTTTTTTATACCTGGAAAAAATTAGCTGTATGATAAACATTACTGCGTTCAAAAAAAAAATTATTTAACGGCTCTTGTCCCTCAAATGCTTTCTGTCCACTATAGCCGTAAGAAAGACAAGAATAGATAATACAAAATATATTTATCTAAAATCCTTTTGTTAAGGAAAACTAGGGTGTTATACCTTTATTTATTTATTTTGTTAACGAGGTAGAGGAACCTCATTTACGGGCGCCAAGGCAGTGTCGGACTCGCTAACAGGTCAAGAAGTTATTAAGTGCGTATGTGTACCTGCGCACTACCGACTAAACCTCCACTCCAGGCTAACCACTCCTCCTGGAAACCGCTTGAGTGTTATACGTAAGTTGTCTGAGGCTAACATAGAAAGACGTATTTTTTCTGTCAAATATAGTTTTATTTTTCAAGAAAGTCTCCTTTCAAGTTGATACAATTTTTCCAACGATGCTGTAACCTCTTTTACCCCTCCAAATAGTGGCGTCTTTCTCCGCAAAATAGACGTTTACGTATGCAATAGTCTGCTCATCTGATAAAAATCTCTTTCATTCAAGGGAAACTTTAAGGTTAGGAAACAAGAATAAGTAAGTTGGAGCCAGATCGTCGAAGTTTGAGTAGGCGCATTGTCCTGATGGAAAAGCACTTTCTTCTTCTTCAGATGTGGTTGGTTTTTTGCAATTACTTCCTTCAGTTTGTCAAGAAATGATGCTTAATACTGTCCCGTTATTGTTTTACTTTTCTGAAGATAATCGATAAAAAAAATTCCGTTAAAATAGTCGCCATCATCTTCCCGGCCGATGGAACCGTCTTCACCTTCTTCGGAGCAGGTTCACCCTTTGCAGTCCACTGTTTTGACTATTGTTTCTTCTCAGGAGTGTAGTGGTGGATCCACGTTTCATTTACAGTTATGAATCGACGCAAAAAATCTGACTCGTGTTGCTTAAATTGCTCCAGCAGGGCCTTGGAAATGCTCATTCGAATGCGTTTTTGGTCCAAACTGAGCAAACGCGGAACCCTTTTTCTTTTTTTTCCCTGTTTAGCCTCCGGTAACTACCGTTTAGATAATACTTCAGAGGATGAATGAGAATGATATGTATGAGTGTGAATGAAGTGTAGTCTTGTACATTCTCAGTTCGACCATACCTGAGGTGTGTGGTTAATTGAAACCCAACCACCAAAGAACGCCGGTATCCACGATCTGGTATTCAAGTCCGTGTAAAAATAACTGACTTTACTAGGACTTGAACGCTGGAACTCTCGACTTCCAAATCAGCTGATTTGGGAAGACGCGTTCACCACTAGACCAACCCGGTGGGTAAAACGCGGAACCCAACGAAAGGACAGCTTACGCATATCCAATCCTTCAGTTAATATATGACAAAAAACACGTTCTTTCGATATGCCCATAGCCTCTACTATCTCTCTAACCTTAATTCGTCGGTCGTCAAGTACCATTTGGTGAACTTTTTCGATGATATCGATGGTGGTTGCAGTTTCTGGCCGTCCCGAACGCTCATCATCATCCAAGCTGGTATGACCATATTTAAATTTAGTTGCCCATCATTTCACGGTGGAAAATGATGGGACAGAGTCCCCGTAAACAGCGACCAATTCGGTTTTAATTTGCGTAGGCGTACTGCCTTTCAAATGCAATTATTTAATCACGGCATTATATTCGATTTTTTCCATTTTCACAAAAATACTCCCGATGACTTACTGAAACGATTACCAAACTGACCGTCCAAAATGGCTGAAATTTTATTGAGTGTCTTTCAACGCATGCGCGAATATATTCCCTAACTTTTGTTGACGAGTGCTGCTATCTTCTTGTTGAGGCTCAAAACTTTTCAGACAACCCTAGTAAATATATTATTTTCAAAACAAAATTTTGTCATTTTCAGTAAAATTTTCCGAATTTTAACTCACTTCTATCTTAAATCCTTCAAATATCTCACTTACATCTCATTTTTTATATTTATTGTTCTTTTGTTATAGAATCTCTATAACAAATATAATATAATATCTCTTGATATTCAAGGCCTAATTTAACGTTTGATCCTTTAATGTAAAGAAAATAAATGCTAAAACTCATGAACACACCAACAGCAAGAAATAAATGTTAAAAATTAATAAACACGACTACCAAGAAAAACATTGCTCTTTAATATAGAATAATTACCCAACATAGGATAATTAAAGAGCTTGCGAATTACAATATTGTACGTGGAATATGTGTGTAGTATAATTTTTTTCAATTTTTTTCAATTTATTTAAATATATATTAAAATCATATACAGTACTATTACTTATAGAGCCTATGACACTTCCAGTAACGTAAGGATTCCAACGCGGTGTCATACTTCTAAATTGGTTCAGCCGTTGAGCTTCTTCAATGGAACAAACAAACATACTCCATAAATACATTACACTCTTTTTTGGGCAGCCGTATAAAAATACATGTAGATACATGTGTTATAATAACATAGGAATAACTAATCAAGTACAGTAATTTTTCTATTTAGGGTAATATTTTCCTCGGTAATAAACTTTAAAATCAGAAAATCTTGTAAATCAGAAAAATGTAAATTCTTATTTCTTTAAAATAATTTCTTTACTTAAAAAAAAATTAATATTCCACAATTCTCATAGGTTTTCGAAAATATGAGATCACGTTGAAAAAATTTTTATCAATTTGTTTTATCTCAATTAATCGAGCTAAAATATTAAAACAATAAATTAATTTTTAAGCTTATTTCCCGGACTTTCCTTTTTTTACCTCTTCAAACAACGTTTTTTGCCGCTATAATTTTACACTTAGATTATTCAACGTTCCTATTAGGAAAAGACAAAATTTCCATCGCAACTTTTAAAGAAACTTTTTTAACTTTTTAAAGAAAGTTTCAAACGATACAGTTTTTTATTGAGATTGGAAACCTCAAAATTACCGAAATTTTCTTCTGTATTATTTAAATTTATTAATACAAAAACTATAGAAACGTATTAATTTCAAACCCTAAAACACGTATTATATTTCGAGAAACGAGTAAAAATTCCCAGAATTATAATTTATTTAAAAATTGTATTAATATTTTACCTCTAAGTAAATTTACAATTGTTTTTTTATTTGTGAAAATAAATCTAAGTAGAGTGAACAGAACTTCGCTTACAGTTAGTTACTCTCTTTGTTTATCTTTTTCTTTCTTGATCATTTAGAAGAGAAACGGCATTTGTTTTGCATTATAAGTGCTCGTACGATTTGTTGTAGTTACACTGCAATCTGTCGGTGTACTCTGTAATCATAAGCGGGGTAATTCTCATCGATGCTTCTTATAATATAGACTAGTCCTTGTAAAATGTTCCATTTGTTTCTAGTAATCTTGTTCAACCTGAGAAAACTAATGGATTCATAATTGACTAACAACCGCCACGTATGATTCATTCTTCGGTTTATAACTTATTAAAGGGAAAAGAAAAAGAAAAACAAAACAAATAATAATAACATCTCTCTTAGTAAATCACTAGTCACCGGTGAAAATGTACGGGTTATTTATATACTATATATATTTATGTAGACGAATGTATAAGATAATATTTATTTCTGTATTATTAAACATTTGATGAAAGTCAATAATAAAATATAAATATATATCATACACATTCGTAAACAAAATGCGCATATTTTTACAACTCATTTTATAAATTTTTAATTCAATTTTTAAAAATATTTCACTCTTTCTTACTTTTTTAAAAACAGAAATACACCTTAAAAAAAATTCAACCGATAAACACCCCAAATCGAAAGAATATTTTCTTAATTTCAAAAATTATTAGATTTTATTAAATCCCTTAGTTCAGATTTTTATCTATTTGTGAAAATGATAAACTTTGGATTTACAAGGTGCACAAAAGAAAATATTGGGGTTTTAAAATTGTACCTTAATTTAAAGTGGTTAAAGTGTTTAGTGTTTCTTAAATTTGCCTTACAGTAATGGATCACAAATAGAATGAAAGAGTAAATCACAGTTTTCCCTACCGATGTACAATATCAGCACCTTTCATCAATATGAGCCATCGGCTCCTATTGAGCCGACAGGAGAGTTCGTCCCAAACTTTAACCAGCATATGAAAAGTATTTGATACTTCAATCCTATGCCTCAAATCGGATAGATCAGAAAAAAGCGGAAACATGTACACAAGATCATTTATAAAATTTCAAAGGAAAACATCACATGCAATCAGATCGGGTAAGATTGAGGACATCACATACAACCTCTATCATCAGATCCACGCAGACCGATTCAGCGGTTGAGGAAAACGTTAATCAACCGATCCTGTACAGAGTTATTCCAGTAAGCAGGGACACCATCTTGTTGTCAAATAAAATTCTCTACTCCACCTTTCAGTAGAGAAAAATTTACGTACACAACATATCCAAATAAAGAACTCTTGTTATGCCTCCTTCAACGAAAAAGAACGGCCTTTAAAACTGACATCAGGATATTGCACAGAAAACATTTAATTTTAGGAATCTCTTTCGTATTGTAAAATTTCATGGGAATTTTCTGACCCCAGATACGGATGTTATGTGTGTTAAGTTTTCTACTAAGATGATATTTTGTCTCCCCATTAAACACAATACGATCCTGGAAGTCGTCACTTCGATTGTGAAGTCGAGAGTCGACAACGTATTCAGTAAGCTTCAAAGCTTGTTACACTCTAAACGGTAGGGACGCATTTGGAACAGTTTCCTTAAAGTATTCCGCATTGCCATCAATGCTAATTTGCACAATGTTGTTCCAAAACGTCTTTTAGGACTATGAAGGAAAGACTCTAACACATTCAATATTCTCTTCAGACACCCTCAATCGTCCCGTACTCTTCCCATTATACAGCCATCCGGTCGTTTCAAATCGATTATATCATCGATGAGTACTATTATCACTTGGAGAATTGAAATTAAACTTTCTAGGGAACTCCCGTTAAACTGAAACTACAGATTCATATTTACGAAACTACAAAAAACATGAGGCTTTTTTCAGGAGTCGCTTACTTTGTTATTGACGCTGTCAAACGGAAAGATAAAGAATTAATCTACGGCCATGCCCGCAATGAAAATTATCCTTTCCGCTCTTAGAATAAGATTTTTCTGTTCTCAGTAAAATTAACATTTCGATTACCTATTGAAATTCTTTTTTAGTTAGTTTAAAAAAATAAAATAATAATCAAAATGTTACTTTACGGGCAAACGGGGTTCATGTTCAACATTAAAAAATATATAAATTCTTGATATTTTTATTTAATAAGGTTTTATAATCATCCTGACCCTGAAGGAAAGACACTTGTCTTGTTATGATCCCGTTCGTCATACCACCCACTCCGTTCCTAGCCCTGTTGGGTTTTACCCGGAGGTCGTCTTTTAGACCCTCTAAACTTGATAATGCCACACAGTCATCAGTTGCTTCCGTCGGGACGCCACAGATGCAAATGCCTCGGCAGACATTTAAGTACATTACTTAATTAATAATTTATTTAGTACAATCGGTTCAGTAGGTATAGATTTCGTCGTATTACTTATACTGAGGATATCAGGATAATTTATGATAGATGATAATTAATGATAGAGGCAGTTAATTCTTATGTTAAATTAAACACACACAACATATTTTTATGAGTGATGTTTTGCCAGATCTCGTTTCATAGTCTACTGTGTTAGAAAATACACGATAAATTAAGTGTTAATTAATACTGCGTGCAGATTTAAGTTTTATAACGTTCTGTAACAGGTGGGAAATCTTATTTTGCATTTGGTAGTAATCAACTGGTATGATTACTATTCAATAATATTGTTAATTTGTTTTTGTATCTAAATTAAGAATAATGGCACACAAAAAACAGGAACAAATATTTATTCCCCAGTGTTGGTAGAAATCAAAATAAGGAAATACATGAATTCCTTGAGAGATTTTCTAATTTTCCATTACCAACCTGTCAGCATTTCAGTAAGATTGAAGACGTTCCGCAATCAGAAAAGCCTGTAACCAAAAAAAATAAATAACTTGTCGCACAGATGTTAATGAAGAGCCCTTAAACGTCTGCTAAAAAGGATTTTGTTAGGCTGGAAATACCCAGGATAAGTTTATGAAAGATTTTAATAGAATTGAAGGTACTGACGAAGATCACTTTATACAATTCATGAAGATGATTTTGAAATAAGAGTGGAGTTTTTTTTTGAAAAATTTATTATTCTTAACAAAACTGGAAAATGAAAACGAAATATGTTTTTTTTTTGCATTCTCACAAGATTTATTTAAAAAATGATAGCTGTTTCGATTCTGGGATATAAAAAAATATGAAAATAAAAAAAATATTTTGTTTTCAATTTCCAATTCTGATATTATGGATTTTAATCAAGTAAAAATAAGATCTATCTATTTTTTATTATTTTTTGGGAAGCAGAATTTTTATTTCTGTAGTTCTGTCTCATAAAGAATGGTTCAAACTGAAAATCTTGGACATAACTGTGTTAATCGATCTAATGGAAACTCTTACGAAATTATGGAGAATTAACATCATCTACCTGAAGCTCATATTTGATATAGGATCACAAAAAAAGGAGAATAGAATCCTTATTTCTTCAAAGGAATTGTATTAGATAAATCAAAACTTGAAATGTTATGAATCATAGATGTTCCTGGACTATTAAACAAGCCTCTATCTAACACTGATCATCCTTATTTTTGAAAACTGAATATTTTTGAAAAATCTACGTAAATATTAATTATTAGTAATTTCATATTTATTATAATTTCTTTGCTTTGATGAATTAATTCATCACATAAAACTTGAAACATTTGTATCGGAATATAAAATGGAAAAGTATGAAAAATGCCATGCTTGCCTGAGATTCGAATCCGGGACCTCCGGATAAAAGGCCGAAACACTATCATTCCGACATGGAGAAATTCCATTTATATATGTATATATATATATATATATATATATATTGAATGATTCTTTTGCAAAACATGGTGATTAACAATAAGAAACCATTATTTCTTTAATTATGATATAAGTATATGTATTTCAGGTAATCTTTTACTTGTGATGATTGTTCAGGTAGTAACATTATATAGAAATATAAAATGACAGAAAAAGGTTTGTTAGTAACATTTTAAAAGCAAACTGTATCTGGAATAATACCGTAATTTCTATTTTTATCGTATTCATTTATACAATTATTTCTACAGTCTACTTTGTATATTTCTGAGTAATTGTATAGTATAAACATATTTAAACGAAATACAAGTGATGACGTAATTTTTATTATATCTCGAAATATACACATTACGTATGATCTTATAAGAATTATAAAAATATATAATAAATTTATTATTATTATTATTATTATTCCAGAAAAATAAAAATGTTTAATTACTATTAGTGTTATATTTAAAGCCAGTTTTATTTTTTGATTATAACTGTAATAATAATTGTAATATAATAATAATAATAATTTTACATTACTTTTAAAAATTATAAGTTTTACAAATAGATTTGTATGAATATACGATGGGTAAAGAGTTATTAAAATGCCAATTTGACATCTAAATAAAAAATCTGGTGGTTTCTGTGAATTTGTTGCTCTATCACGCAAAAAAAAACTCGACCAATTGAGCTAAAGTTTGCAAGAACATAGGTATTATATCTGGAAAGAATGAAGGATTATTGCAGCAATACGAGGTTTTCTGCGATTGTATGGGGTTTGAACATCTTAGCTACTCTTCACTGAAAAACACTTTCATAATAACTAATTTAGTTAAATCAATCGGAGTTTTGTTTAAACCCCTGCTGTGTTTTTTTTTTATGAACTTGAAATAAGATGCTTCAAATGTATTTTTAGCAGAATGGCTTGATTTACAGATAGAAGCTTGTTGATTTTTTTTACAAAGAATGTAATTTTCTTTCGAAAAATTCCAAGGGTTTGCTTTTATGATCCGGATGTCAGTTTCCAAGTGTCGAATTAATTTTGATGGCTTTATGTTTCATCGGAGAGGACTTGAAAGCAAACAACTCACTGTGGTTTATCATCCAACGAGGTAAAACTGTAATTTAAATAACTGTATTGTATAATCTTGTCTTTTTACCAATTGATTCACTGGATGTAGATGGCTCACTACGGTTTTTTTACAAATTTATCTATTTTGCATAAGAATCAAATTGAAAAACAAAACAGTTACACTGTTTGACAACACAGTTAAAAAACCGAGTAGAACATGTTCAAACGTATCATATGCATGTTCGAACATGACGCTCTCGCAGAGACTATTATGCAAGCAGACAAATTACAAGGAGCACGTATACATCAAGTTGGAACCCGTAAACTGCCGTGTTTACAGCATAGCCGTGAAAGTAAAAATACTTTACTGATAACTTGTCTGGCGAATACTAATCTACAATTATAAATACAAAAGCAAGTTATAACGTGATTGTTACATTATTTTATGCAATAAATATAATTATTTCAAAAGAACTCTTTTTTTCCTGAAATATCATTTCGTATTTTTTCAAATTTCACTTCTTAATTGACTATTTAAATATATCATTATGTAAATACGTTTTTATAAAGGTAATTTAATTTAAGTTGATTTTAAAGGTAAAAATAACTCTTGAAATATTAATATAAAAATAAAAACTGTTTTAAGCAATTTCTTCAGGATCGAATAAATTTTAGGTAATAAAATGTTCAAACTTCAAATACATCATTAAGAAATATAAAAAATGAATATTAAATATATTAAAGAATATAAATAAACACTGAATTTGATTGCACATTCCAACCAAACAAACATCGAGGTTATGAAAAAGTTTTTTTTCACTTTTCTGGTATTTTTTAGGTTAACATTTTCCGATATTTAGGGATAAAGTTAAAAAAAAGGGTTCAGGTTTTAATAAAATCATGTTTTTAGGATGAAAAATAATAGAATACTGAAATTTTAAACTCTCATTTAATTACTACTTAAAAGTACTCCGGAGTGGACGGCTGCGTCGATAATTCATAAAATATACAAATAATTTTATATTTTTTGTATTTTAATACAAATTATAAATCAAATATTTGAAGGTGATACTGTATTGTAATCGCGAAAAATTTCGGATTTCAAAGGAAATATCTATTTTCACCATCCTTGAATGTATTTTGACTAGTATCGGCGTGACGTCTGTACGTATGTACGTTCGTATCTCGCGTAATTCAAAAACGATTACTCGTAGAATGTTGAAATTTTGGATTTACGACTGTGGTAACATCTAGTGTACCTCCTCTTTTTATTGCAATCGACTGAACCAAAAATGTCCAAAAAAGCCCAAAATCCAAAACGTTTGGATTTAACTGCAATAATAAGCCCTCACCGAGAGCTTTCCAACGGTTTATCATACATAAGTGGTTCTACTTATTTTCATTGATTCCAGAGTTATAGCCAAATAAAATTTTAATTAATGAAATATTTGGATATTACATTGGAAGGCAGATCGGTTCACTTCAGACATCGTCTCATTTTTTAAAAATTTAAATATATTGATTTATTAATAATTCTTAATCCATTATTGTAAAAAAACATTTACAGTAAATAATGATTTAATAATAACAACAAAAAAAGTATGAAAAAAATCAGATGTTATTAGTGAAATAAAATTTTATGTACTTTTAAAAATGTGTATATGTAATTTAATAAACAGTATTACATATGTGTGTTTGTAATAGATTTGGTGAAACTTGTGATTATTTAATATTAATTCAAAATTGTAATTTAGAATCGTATTATATTTGGATTTTCTAGTATAATTTCTGTTTAATTTTATTTAGTTATTCTGGAATTTCTGTTTAATATTATCTACATTAAAATTAACTTCAGAGTGACTGAAAAATAGACCCTCACAGGAACAACATATACACCGAGGCATACATATGCCCGATCTTTAATAAATTGCAAAAATTTGTTATCTTTTAGTTCATTACTACTCTGATATTGTCGGAGAATATTCTCCCTAAGTCGGAGCTGATCATTTCGTTTATTTGGTTTTGTTGCCAATCATTTACTCGCTCTTTGGTTTGATATAATTCTTCTGATCTTAATTTGTGAAAACATTCTCTGGTTTCAAATTGTCTCTCTATATTCATCATCCTCTCTTAATCATTTTTATTCTTTCAATGGTCATAACGTTTTCTTCCTCTTTATATTTACCATCTTCTCTTAATTTTTTTATTCTTCCCTTGTTCTTAACATTTTCTTCCTCTTCATATTCATCTTATCGTTTTTTTGAAATATATTTCTTCATATTATCTTTCTTTTTCCTATATGATTGTTTCTTTTTCATTTTCGATTATTCACCAAATAATTCAATAATAATAACTGAATGTTTTACACCGTAAGTTCAAAATTAACATTTGTAACTAGTACACAGGAGTTCACTAAACGGAATAGTTTAATTATTATTAACTTTTATTTATACAACACACAAGAATTCGAAAACTTTTGTTCATCAGCAACTCAAGAAGATCAGGAATTAGTATCAAGAGTTTTTACTTTATCCTAATATTTCATGTAAGATTATTGAATTAATAACTGTATAAATAATTTTTCATTAATAAAAAAGGATATTTCAGCAATTGTGTAACTGTCCATTTTATAAAAGAATTGGAGGATCATATCTCACTTTCAAATGAATTAAGTTAAAATGAAGTGCAGTAAAAAATGTGTATATATAATTTAATAAGCGTATGAGGAAGTCATGTAGTGTCCACATCAAATTTTTTGTAATTTAATAGAAATTATATGTCAAATATTTGAAGATTTTACTGAGCAGAAAGGCCATATTATTAATAATATTGCTTCTTTAATTAAATCCAAAAAAATATTAATATTCATGAAATGAATTTTTGATAATTTCCTTAATATTAAATTTAAATCCCAAATCGGAAATATATCTTTTATTTTTTATATTTTAAAAATAGAAAGTTCATATTTTATACACTATTGTATCAATCCATAAACAAGAGTTAAATTACTATGAGCTATACGGAATGGTTTATTTAAAAATAACAAAACAGGTGACAACAAAGTTTCTTTACTTTCCTAACATTGGTTATTTATTCTTATATAGTGGAACAATACATGAAAAAAGTTTAAAAGGTTCAAAAAATCGATATTTTTTAAATCGATAATTCAATCAGTTAAAATATGAAATAAATAAAAAGATAGCTTTTTCGATTTTTGAGGAAGGGGTAGAATTTTGGGGCAAATTGTTTTTTAAACGTTAAGATAAGCATGCACGCATATACTGAGCTGAACATAAAGTGGGGTTATGTTTGCAACATTTTGAGAAAATTGATCTTAACCCACCGGGTTGGTATAGTGATGAACGTGTCTTCCCAAATCAGTTGATTTGGAAGTCGAGAGTTCCAGCGTTGAAGTCCTAGTAAAGTCAGTTAGGATTTGAATACGAGATCGTGGATACCGGTGTTCTTTGGTGGTTGAGTTTCAATTAACCACACATCTCAGGAATTGTCGAACTGAGACTGTACAAGACTAAATTTCATTTACACTTATACATATCATCCCCTGAAGTATTATCTAAAAGGTAATTACCGGAAGCTAAACAGGAAAAAGAAACCCTGAGAAAATTGACCTCAAAATTTTACCAACAAATTGCCCCATACTTATCAATCTCAGTACAAAATGTCATCTAAATTAGTTTATCCAGTCAAAAGTTATTAAGCTTCAAACACGCTAACAAAGGTACGTACGCACGAACATTATCCCTGAAATTTTTATTTTGTTTTCTGGGGTCTCTGGGTCATGTTACCTTGAAAAATGCAAAAAACCCATACCCCATTTTTTGACTAAATTACATACTCTCCTTCTTGAAGCACAGCTCTAGAGCTTTGATGTCAGGAAAGTAAGAATTTAAAAAATCACTAATACAAATAAAGGTGATGTGAAATTCATTAGGCTCTCTCTTACCCTTAACCGTATTACAACAGTAAGAACAAGAGTGTATAAATTTGATTTATATAATAATAAAATACAGAAGTAAAACATTTCAATAAAACCTATTTTTAAGTAGAGAAAAAACAAATTTCAAGTGATTGGAAGAAAACCCGACTCTATTCATGTTATTCTAAATAAAAAGAAAAAAAATTACGATTCGTGCATAAACATGCACAGAACCAATCAATCTAATACAATACCCTCTTCCAAAACAATATTTTTAAATCTGGTTACCTTTGGAACCACTTTATCTAAAACATTTGGGGAGAGGAAAAATTTCATAAAATAAAACTGAAAATATTGTTCGTAGAAAATATTTTTTTTTTAGTATTTTATTTGCATTGCTTCATACTTCCATCTTAATTCTCCGTATAAGATTAATTCGCTGAGGAAACCCAAGATTTCAAGAAATTGATAATCTGTAAATAAATTAAACGGAACATTAAAATTTTGTAAAATTATCATTTATAATTTGAAGGTAGAATGAGACTACGTTAACTAGCCAATCGGAGATGGTAAGAGAGGGAAAAGATATCTGGATTAAATTTTCTTTCTAAAAAATTGTATTACCTTAGCAGATCTGTATGAAAATCTTTGCAAGGGAAAATTATTGATTGGGAAAAAATTGAAAATATTAAGAAAAACTGATTTTAATTTATCTTTATCTTTCATTACGATATCTAAACAGTATTAAAACGAGTTTGACACAGAAAATTATCAAAAGGAAAAAAATTGTTTTAATTTTTGTTGTAATTTGTTTGAAAATAAACAAAATTAATTCACGTTATACACATTTCCTAACCTCTTTTAATTACTTCAGATCCTAATACCTTAATACTTAATTGCAGTGACAAAATAATTACACCAAACGTTTTCTAGAAAATAATTAGCTGTGGTAATATTTACTGATTAATAGAATTATATGAAATTATCTGATCTGATAAATATATATATATAGTATTAAAATGTAATGATGTCTATGAATCTGTTACTTTATCATGTGAAAACTACTTAACCGATTGAGCTGAAATGTGTTTGCAGGAACATAGTTTTTATACCTGAAAAGAACATAAAATTATTGCCATAACGAAAAGCTGCATCATTTCAAAATGGTGACCATTTAAATGGCTTGCGATAACAACGGCTTATGTTCCTTGCCGGTATTCAACTTTACTATGGCTAAACCATTGGTCAAATCGAACATGAAGACAACTTGAAGTATTTGAAATTAAATATTCTATAATAAAGGTTTGTAGATATCTTTTTTGGTTATCAAGTAAAGTAGCTTCAAAGGTGCAACAGTGTACGGCGCGGCGGCTCAAACAACACAACCACTGCTACTATAACAGTGTGTGCGACCGACTGGCTGCACCTGCCTCCGGTTACTTGACTAAAAGACATAAAATTTTTTAAAAATAATAAAAGCTGAGAAAAAAGTACGGTAACCTTCTTGTGGTGTTTGTCGGTAACGCTAAAAACCGTGCAAAATATTTTTTTATTTGTACAAAGGGGGAACCAGGAATAACTGCTATTCTTAAGATGGGACCGACTATTTTGAAACCTGCATGCTTCAGATCATTCAATGTTTCGAGTCATGTGGTAACCAAACTGTTGCTCTGTAAAAATTGTAATTCACTGATCATTTTTATAAATTGAACAGGCTTTAAGTTTTGTTTCTCACAATTATGGGAATAATGGACCCAGCTGTGGTCCGGGAAGGGATCCAAGTAAAGCGAGACCTGATCGACCAGTTATTCATAATTATGACGTAGCACAAGATAACATTAAATAGCTAATCAGCTCTCAGATTCGAGAATCTAGATAAATCGATTTAGATTTCTTTCTTTATTTTTCATTCCGCTGTAAATCTGGATGAAAAAAAAATATTTTTTGTTTGTAAAGAAATTAATAAAATCCGTTTTCATTGATTTAGGTGAAAAGTTGAAAAATATTATTTCACAATATTCAAAATTTGAACTCTGCTGCAATATATATAGATTCTTTTACCGTAACTCAACTTAAAAAACAAAAATATTTTTTCATACTGGTTAAGATAAAATTAGCCGAGCTATTTAATTTTGAATAACTGCGACGTAATATAAGATTACGTTTTCAATTCATTTGGCTTTCGGAATAGATTTAGATTTCTTATTTAATATTTTTCCAACGTCAAATTTGAATGAAAAGATTTGTTTATTAAGCGAAGTAAAAAAATAGAAGAGACTAAAATTTTTCATCAATAATTTAGGTAAAAGAATGAAAAATAAAAAATCAGTTTTCTATAAATGTTATAACCTTGTGTTTACGTATTTAGATTATTGTTACCCAGGTGCCAAAAAGAAATTATCATTTCTAAAATTTATAGAAATATACAGGATACGATAAAATTTTAATTAAATAATAAAATTTTAAAAATTTATAATTCATAACTGCGACGGAGCATGAGATTTTATATTAAGCTAACTTTACCGAAATCGAGTGACCTTAAATTTATATTTCTTCTTCATATTTTATCCCAGTTTTTTGAAATCATTATTTTGTAGCGAAAATTATAGAATGAAACAAGATAGAAAACGTTTGAACTTCTTTTTGTTCGATAATTTAGGTGGAAAGTTACTTCTTTCCGTGGCGAAGTGGTACCATCTCGACCTTTCATCCGGGGGTCCCGGGTTCGAATGCCGGTCAGGCGTAGTATTTTTCATAAGCTACAAAATTCAATCTCCATATTACCATGTACAGTTTTCATAGCTTTTGCGATAAATTAATGAATTAATTCTTCAAGCAAAGAAAAAAGATTTTATTGATGTACAAAATAAAAAACTTTGATTATTAAAACAAAATTTTGTGCTTTTATCCAACTAAAAAAAACGAGAAATTTAGTATACAAAAGTTGTAGAAAGTGTTAGGGTAGGGTATAATTAACCCGATGGATAGAATTTAACATGGGAGTACTCAACAATCAGCGTTTAAACTTGAGAAAAAAATATCAATTTTAACCTTTTTTTCTTAAAATTTGTTATCATTCTCAGTTAATTACTAAGACTTTGTTTTGGTACGGAAGGTTATAGAATGTAATCAAAAAAAAAAAATAAATCTGATGTGGACACCACGTATTTTCCTTGTACGCCAATTAAATTACATATATTTTTTATTACATATTTTATTCTTTTTTTTAACGTTATTATTGGATTATTACTTACTGTAAAAAATGTTTACAATCACTGGTTAATAATTAAAAACACGAATAAATCAATATATTTAAATTAAAAGAAAAGTTAAAACAAAGAAAGGAATGAAGTCGGATTCTCGCCGATGTCCCTTTCCCTTATAAAATCCAAATATTTCATTAATTAAACATTTATGTCTATAACTCTGGAACCAATGAAAATAAGTACCACTTAGATATATCGTTGAAAATTTCTCAATAAGGGCTTATCGCTGCAGTTAAGAAAGAAATAAAAAATCCAAATGTTTTGGATTTTGGACTTTTTTTTTGGACAATTTTGGTCCAGTCAATTGCAGTCAAAAGGAGAGGTGCACAACTAGATGTTACAACAGTTCTAAACCCAAAATTTCAACCTTCTACGGCTAATCATTTTTGAGTAGTGCGAGATACATACGTAGTACGTACAGACGTCACGCCGAAACTAGTCAAAATGGATATTTCTGTTGAAACCTAAAAACCGAAATTTTTTTCGCGAAAAATTACGAAAAAATTATTGAATCCTTTTTTCTTTAATTTTCTTGTATAATAAAAAATAAGAAAAATACCCGTCTAGATCATTTTATTGCAATTTGTTTGCGAATTGTAAGATTAATTCTATAAAATTTAACGAAGAAGGTTGCGGATAAATTTTAAGTGGCCAATAAAATTTTAAAGAATTATTATTTACAATTGTGACGTAGTAATGTGCAATAATGTACAATAATGTTGACCGTACAAAAGGCTTTCGGAATAAAGATAATTAAAAATCAATTTAGATATGTTTTCATAATTATTTTTAAAAATGAAATCTTTATGAAAAAGTTATTTTCGTAAAAGAAGTAATAACATGACAAAGCTTGTAGAAGTTTTTGTAATATAAGTGAAAAACGAAAAAAAGAATCATGACCTCCTGATTATCTACAGAATCCATTTCATCTTAACTCAAATGAAAAAATGAGATATTTATTCTAAAAAAAAATTTTAAAAATTCAATTTCCATATTACCATGTACAGTTTTCATAGCTTTTGCGGTAAATTAATGAATTAATTCTTCAAGCAAACTTTGATTATTAAAACAAAATTTTGTGCTTTTACCCAATTAAAAAAACGAGAAATTTAGTATACAAAAGTTGTAGAAAGTGTTAGGGTAGGGTATAATTAACCCGATGGATAGAATTTAACATGGGAGTACTCAACAATCAGCGTTTAAACTTGAGAAAAAATATCAATTTTAAATTTCTTTCTTAAAATTTGCTCTAAAAATTAATAGAGCATGATTAAGATAAAATTTAACCGAAGTAGGTAATCGTAAAGGATCGTAATCGAAGTAGTGTTTTAAATTTCTATTACACGTATCGTGAGGTATGATTGCACAGTAATGTTTTTTTTGTAGTTAATAAAAAAAGTTGTTTCGAAACAATACAGTAGCTTCTCCAGTACGTTATAAAATCTTGAGGAAGTATAAGAAGGTTTGTCTTAATGTTACTGCATGTAAGTTTTTTTTCTGGCGTGTAAAGTTACTTAATATTCTTATGATTTTTTCGTTTTTGAACTCGATTTCCAGAAATAGAAATTAATCTGCAGATGGGAAAACAATCAGCCATCCAATAAAATGTTTAGGGTTGTGCTAACTTAGAAATAGATTGGGCATTCTAACCAATAGCATATAGAAATCAAAAGAATTTATCTTCGGATGAACCTTTCAGAATGTTATATTTTATCTTAACACAAAACACAAATGACTTCATTATTTTTGTATAATGAAAGAAATTAGAATTTCTTTTTTCTATAATTAGAATTTTGAAATGTATTATCAATTAATTCATGAGCTCTAAAGTCACAGTTGACCGACTACAAAGATAAAGCTTTTTTTTTTTCTATTATTTCCAATGTTAGATGCACAGAGTGCCCCACGAAAAAACGGAGAAACTTTCAGGACGTTCTACTGGTGAAAATAATGAAAAGAATTTACATAAATATAGATCTGGAAACTCTTTGTTTTCGAGTTACGGTTAGCGAAAGATTTCGACCAGATTTCAGCTCTTCTAATAAAAATAAGCCCTACTGTAATTTTTGGGACCTAAATTAGCGAGTAAATTTGGTAGTTTCTAATGTAATTTTAGCTGGGAAATAGGATAAAACAGGTTCCATAACTGTATTTTCATGAATTTTTAAGATATCCGACGTAAAACACAAAATTCGTATAAAAAAATAAGTTCTATTTTAGTTTTGTAGTAGAATAACTTTTTTAAATGACTAATAAATGTATACAACTAAAGTATTCTCTACTGACAATGATCCTCTAATCAATTCACATTGCTGAAGTTCCTGTTCTACGCCCGACAGTCGAACACGATGTGCTTCGAGATATCAAGCTCCCCGAATGACAGGCAGAAGGGGTCTCCGGCCCACCAATCTGTTTAGCCGTTAATGCTTCAAACAATTCACCCCAACGTACCGAATCAAAGACATTCTTGACATCAAGAAACACGAAGACTGGAATGCGCCTAGTACGCCAGGTGCCAGCAGCTGCTTCCTACCAGCCTCACAGCGTCTGAGGCAGACCTGCTTTTGCGGAAGCCATACTATTATTCCGACAGACAACCATACAGCTCAATTTCCTGCTTCAACCGAGCATTGACCATCTTTTCTAGTGGTTTGCAATTGGAATTCGTAACGCATATCGGGTAGTAGAACGTCCATGCTTCGGTAACAATACCAACCGGGATTCCTTCCATGACTGAAGGATGTTATCTGGTAGTACTCGTCATAACCTCAAGCATTTCTATCGGGGTCTTCTCTACAAGGATCCCAACGACCTCCGTGGGGATGCCCCATCCGGTCCCGCAGTGATGTGCAGTTTAGCCGTTTCCAGGCTTGCAGTAGTTCGTCCATAATGAAGAGTGGCGAGTCGTCAATGACAGTTTCTCCTTCGGAGGATCATCCCCCTCGGGAAACAACGTCTGGACAGTCCCCAAAACTTGACAACTGAGTGCTTAAAACGAAGGTCAAATCTATAGCAGATGTTGATGATCCTCTGTAAAACGTTGCCATTTGTTCGTTGAGGCATATTAGACCGGCAGCCGCTATTCTATCTCTAAGGTAGAGGCCCCTGATATCCGTGATGTCCCCGGCAAACACAGTCGACTTCGCATTGAAGCCACCGGCCACTACTAGACTTACCGTTCGATGACGTCCAATTTCCAGAAATAAGTCATCCAGGAACTCTATATAATAGTAAAATCCAGAGTTGGGAGAGCAGTAGCAGGAAAATACCGTCAGTGTGCCAAGATTAATCTTAACCTTGAACTAACTCAACTAAACTCAATTAAATTTTATTTAAACTAAATTATTTACTCCGTAAATAAAGAATATTTCATATTTACCAAAACCCACACCTTGAGCGTATCTTAATTTAATTTAGTCTTAAGTAAATCTAATCTCATTCTTAACATCATTTCACAGAAAAAAAATTATATAGTCAGAAGATAATGTGTATTATACTTATAAAGTGCTGAATTACGAAATTTTGGTGAGGATGATATAAATTACGAGGGACATAATACGAGTGAAAGGCGTTACAGTCCAATAATTTCAACTGTAACGAATAATTTTGGTTCTAAATAAGGCATAACCCAAATTTCATCAAAATCAGAGTCGAATTGTAATCATATACAATTATTAAATACCATAAAATTTTATATTCGACTCAAACGGATGAAGACAAATAAATCACTGGAGTTATTTCTATGCTAATAAATATTCCCCATCATTTATTAAAAAATAAACAGAAAAAATAGAAGCTGATGATGTAACAAATGAGAGAAATGTAGGTTTTTCCGATGATTTATATCTTAAATGAGTTTATTAAATAAAGAAATTTCAGCTAATCGACTAACGTAATCACACCATTCTAGATTCTGTTTTAGTTTGTAAAAATTAAATTTAAAAAAAAAAATCGTTGACTGATGAAATACCACAAATCAATTTAAGAAAATATTATTGGCCGTATAATATTATTGTATTGGACTGGATTTTTCAGCCAATCGGAAAATCAGGATTAAAACAGTATATGTTTTTGTAAATAGAGTAGATATCTGAACTGTTATTTTTAATAAAAATAAAAAAAACTTATGAAATAAGACATTTCAGTTATACCTATAAAAATAACCCAGCAATTGCGACTCCTCCGGAAAAGGGGACGCATTGCTCCCTCCTTATAGCTAGTGCCCCGTTGTGGCGTATTCCTGCTAGCCTATTAAGCGTTAGCACCGAAAGGACTTCAGTGGACGGTCTGAAGGGGAATTACGTCGGGAGGACAGGCTTTATAAGCCTAGCCTTCCGCGGTCGGCCCATGAAATGGGTTCGATAACGCTGGTTCAGCAACGGATTGGAATGCAATTAAATCCGTCTTAAATTCACTAAAATAATAATACACAAAACTTGAAAAAATTAGATCCGAGATATAAAATAACCCTTTTAAAACCCAAGCCCGATTAGAATCATCCAGCAGCAAGGGACTCTGTCCAGGTTCTGCGATAAAGTAGGAAGTAATAAACTCCCGCCAACTTTGCATTCCATTCCATTCGATTATACCAATATTTTTGTATTAAAACTGATACGTTAAAATGTTATCTATAATTAATAAAACAAAATTATATTTGAAAAATTCTAGATTCAAGTCAGTAACGAAACGTTTTACATGATTCAGAAGTAGGAAAGTTTTTTTTTATTATATTGCTACTTTTAAATTTTATAAGTTTAAGTGATTATCTATGTATATAAAAGTGAATGTTTTTCTGTCTGTATGTCTCTTATGCCTTCCTAAACCGTTCATCCGATAGCGATGAAACTTTGGGGAATGGTTGGGCGCATGCCAGGGAAGGTTTCTGAATTAGTTTTGAAAAATTGTATTTACGGTCCGATTTGCCTCATATTCAGAATACATGTTACTTACATGGAAAGAATTATCTCTGCACAAAATGAACCCGCTAGATGGGGCTGGGGTTAAGATATTTAGAAAAATTATATTTATGGACCGATTTGGTTCATATTCAGAATATGAATATTAGTTACGTGAAAAGAAATATTTTTGCAAAAAACTATACCCGCTAGGTGGGGCCGGTGTCGAGATATTTACGAAACAAACAAAGAAATATATAAACAGACTTTTTTATTTTATATATATATATATAAAAGGCATGTTCGTATGTGTGTCCGCTAAAAACCAAAAAAACTAATGGACTGATTTACGCGCGGGCAAAAGGGAAAAAGGGGAAAACGGGAAAGGGAAAAAAGGAAACTGGAAGAGGGAAGAGGGAGAAGGGTGAAAGGGAGAAGTTGGAAAGGGAAAAGAGGAAGGAAAATAAGTGAAAGGTAAAATTTGTGAATTCAGTTTTTTAATTTTTTTATCAAATTTTAAATTGTGTTCATTTATACTCTCTCTCTCCCACTCTTTGGCAATAGCGAAGCATTGCCGAGTCTGCTAGTATTATAAAATAGTTAACAAAGAAATTTCTCTTGGTTAACAAAAAGCTTTGAGAACTTTGTGAATCTTTTCCCACCACGCTAACAAAAATCATAAGTATGTTTGTTTCATGTCCGCTATCTTATCGGGAATTATTTGCGATATCAGAATATTAAACAATTACACATCAATAATTATTAGACATGATTAATTATTTAACTGTAATTTATTAATTATATTAAATCGCTAATTTATTGTGGCAATGCACGTAACTTATTGAGATAAACTAATGAAAAGACACTATGCAAATTCTAAAGGAAGTACAAGGACATCTTAAGATAAATTATAATAATTAATAATGAATTGGAAATAGTATAAGTTAATAATAATTAGTTAGCATTGATCGTTATAATGAATAATATATTACTGAATATTCATTGTTTTGTAGTAAAGATTACATCATAAACCAAAAATAATTATAAAGATAAATTCAATAAATACAGAAGACACTGTATCAATAAATATTACTGTTATGATGTAGGAATTAAAGATAAAGCTAGATATGATTACCGATAATTCGTTTATGAGACTATGGGAGTTTATGAGACTCTATGGGTAGACTTTTATGAAAAACCCTCTATGGTTCTCTACGGGTAGAGAACGGAAAGGAAACGCCACTACCTTTGTGTCTTTGTCTAAGAGTCAAAAGTAACATATAAACAAAAAAATGAAAGGATACCGGGTAGATAACAAAACAATCTAACTTACAGAACTATCCCTCACAAATGCAATATCAAAAATTAAATTAAGACATCTAGACGCTCCCTTCAAAATTAAAACCGGATTAAGACCAGGAGAAGGATTATCACTCCGGCTTCTTCGACCTGGACAAAATACAAATGATTTTTGGAAAAAGAAGGAAAAAGGAATAGGAATAGGAAGAAATAACAGTGGAAAGCAAATCAGATGTCTGCATTTACGGATGACCTGGCTTAACTAGCAGAAGCAAAGGAAGAAGTGATTCAATAAATACGGTGTAGGATCTAAAACAAGTAGCTGAGTGAGAGGAGGGTTATATGTGTATATATTCTGATCTGAAAAATCAGAAATAATGGCCCAAAATCAAAAACTATACCAAAAACAAAATTAGCACATAATATGGAAATTTTAAAAGTGGTGTCTAGTTTCAAATATCTTGGGGAAACAATAGTATAAAACAGTAAAAATAGAGCGGCAATAGAAAGAGAGAGGAAACAAATTGGGTGAATTACCCGATTTGTTTTCTGATCCAAGAATAATAATAACCTTTTAAAAAGAGCCAAACTCAGACACCACAATGATGAGAAAAATGGTACTATACGGAAGTAAAACCTTACACCTTACCATCTTGAACTGTTAAAAAAAGTAAAGAAAAGAACCCTGAGGACGTTCCTAGGCCCCAAGAAAGCAACAGAAGGATACAGACTGAAATACAACCAAGAACTCTATGAAGAAATAGAGGAAGTGCTAAGTAAATGGGAGATTGAGATTCCTAGGCGATGCGTTCAGGATGTACCAAAAGAGACTAAAGAAACAGATATTCGTTAAAATCTGGGAACAAAAGAGAAGCACAGCTACCTATAATAATGAAGAAAAAATTATAGAATTTAAGAATCCAAGAACAAGAAATGAAAGATAGAAAGCTATTCAGAAAAAAATACAAGAAGTTGAATTTGAAATGGGGAGGAAGAAAAAGAATCACACCAAAGTGGAACAGAGAAAGACGAGACACGCGGAAATATTGAAAGAATATTGGGTGAAATGAAAAAGAAACCAGAAGACATAATATTTTCGTGATCCAGGTAGACCTAATTAAAAAAAAAAAACAATAAAATTTAAGAAAACTAATAAACCTCTAACAACCAAAAATATATTTAAGAAAATATTATTGATTTTAATGAAATATTACAGTATGTGTGAAATATTTCTCATTACAATAAATTTTTCTACGTATTGAAATCATTGCCACCGTCATTGTCTTATTCCAGATCTTTCTAATTTTAGCCATATAAAATAAATCATAAATCCTAATGACAAAAAACAAAACTAACAGTCGTTGAATAGTGAACAATCGTACTGTACCACAAAGTTTAAAAAAAGAATCATAAAAAATTATTTAATAAGAGTTTAATGAAGAAAAAAAAGTCGTATGGAAAAGATCGCTTACTAAAGAAGAGAGAAAACGATCAGATTAATAATTTGAATGAAGGGTTCTACTGAAAAAAAATTTAGATAAAGAACGTTTTTTAAAAGGAATAACAAAAAATTATTTAAATTAAAAGTGCCTCTTGAAAAAGAGCGAGTAAAAGATCATGAGAATAAATGATGTAAAAGTTGTTTTTTGAAAAAAATATATAGTAAATAAATTACTATAAAACATAAAAAAAAGTTACAGTAAAAATCAGAACAGAATCGAATTGAATTGATGAATGAAAAAATATAATGATCATAATTTAAAAAAAATTTAATTTAATGTTACGTGCAGTCTAAATTAGATATAAAAATTGATAAAATCAAAGAATTACTTCTATGTAATCGATAGATTTTTTCTTCTGACAAATCCATTAGACATACAACGGATAAAAACAAAAAATAATATTAAAAATTTAAAGGGTGTCAAGCAATGGGTATGGAATAAAGTTTACTATTGAAAATAAACAATATTACAATAAAATTGAAGAACTATTAGTAAATTTGTATTCGTACGTAACGAATATTTATTGGCACTAAATATTTCGGCATATTTACAAGTATTAGTATTAAAATATCATAATAATTCTATAAAATTTTAAATAACCACATTATACTGACAACCACATTACTTATGTAAATATTTTATATTATATGTAATACTAATTGCACGATTGTCAAAAAAAAAAAATTATATGTTAAGTCACTACGTGAAATAATGTTATGAAATGCACTAAATAAATAAATAAAATAATTTATTATCTGTTAGGTGTCAGACGAACACGCTCATGCGCAAACACACATAAGTGTGTGTGTGTGCGTGTGCGCGGGTGTTGTGTCGCAGATAAACACGTGGTTTAAATTAGCCTACTAAGTTTTATCATTTTATTTTTTTATCTTTAAATTTTGTTCCTTTTTTGTAATCATATTACACGAACATTCATCATATTACATAATCTTTTGTTATTAAACAGGTTACTATAGGAATAAAAAAGTTAAGTAACATCAGGTGTAATAAAAAATGTCGAATTTAACCGTCCGTTTTAATACTGACTCATTCAAGTATGTTTGCGTTTAATAAAGAATTCAGCGGTATTTATATATTTTTTTAATTTGCCCAGAAATTTTTAATTTTGAGACTTCTAACTTTTAATTAAATATTAAAATAGAATTGAATTTAAAACCAGATTTGTAGTACAAAAAAAAAAGAATTACTTTATATTTTACCTATAAGGGGCACGAAAATGTGTGATTTGGAATTTTTTTATTGAATTTTTTTTTTTTAATTTCCCTAATCTTATTTTACACGAATTATTCTTTTTTGGATGAATTTAAGAGAAACGAGATAAAGGAAAGTTATATGCTATACAGTGAAACCTCTACAAAACGGAACTTCCAAAAAAGGAAACCTCCTCAAAACGTACGGTTTCTCAAGTCCCTATATATATGTTTTTTTATAGAAATTAATCTCTTCAAGACGAAAAACTCCGCTATACGGAAACGGAAAGAAAACGTAGATTTTACTTTTAATTTGACGTATTAATCCCATAAGACGAAAAGGAAATTAAAAAAAAAAGATTGTACCTCCCCACGATTTGCAAATTATAAATCCAGTAGATTATTATCATAATATGTTGTTTATCTATAACTTGTTATCTCTGTAACTGTTGTTTATCTAATTATACGCCGTCACATTCTTGACTCCAAACGTGGCTCAAACTCAAAACAAGAAGAGGACACAGAAAACAAAATTAACAGTTTTGGAAAAGCATTTGCGAGTGGTCGCACAGCTGGAAGAATTCGCGATTCGTATTAACAGCGATGATTTGCGACAGAATATGTTAACCGCTAAAAATATTATTGAAACTGAAAGTTCCAAGAGTAAATTATTGAAACAGAACACTGTAGTTGATTACTTTAGAATTAGTTTAGATCATGGTGTGTTTTAGGCTAAGTATATGTCTTCTAATTAAATGTAACTTATAAATGAAAAATTAACAATTTTTGAAAATTGGTGGTTAATATTCTCTATATGCAGTATATAATTTCCTGATTATTCCAAACGTTAAATTAGCTCGATTTTTAAAACTCTGCTAGACGGATACCTATTCAAAACGGAATTCTTACTCGATCCCGTCAGATTCCGTTTTGGGGAGGTATTACTGTATTACTTTTGCATTTAAAAATATTTTGAAAATAAAAATTGTGGTTAAAGAAAATTTTTTTTGACATTTTTATTATGTTCTGATTTGTTAATTTTTCATTATATGAATTTAATCTTGAGGTTCTATTAAATAATTATTGTTTTAATTTAAGGCAAGTAGACTTAAAATTTTAAACCTTCTAATTAAATTTATAAATTATTTATTAGTACTTTTTACCTATAGTTTATGGATGTAAAACTTGGACGATCGGAGTATCTGAGAAGAAAAGATTAGAAACTTTTGTGGTGCTATAGGAGAATGTTAAAAATCAGATGGGTGGATAAAGTGACAAATGAAGAGGTGTCGCGGCAAATAGATGAAGAAAGAAGCATTTGGAAAAATATAGCTAAAAGAAGAGACAGACTTATAGGCCACATATTAAGGCATCCTGGAATAGCCGCTTTAATATTGGAGGGACAGGTAAAAGGAAAAAATTGTGCAGGCAAGCAATGTTTGGAGTATGTAAAACAAATTGTTAGGGATGTAGGATGTAGGGGGTATACCGAAATGAAACGACTAGCACTAGATAAGGAATCTTGGAAAGCTGCATCAAACCAATCAGATGACTGAAGAAAAAAATCCTATAGTTTT
Source organism: Lycorma delicatula (assembly GCF_047948215.1). NCBI lineage: Eukaryota > Metazoa > Arthropoda > Insecta > Hemiptera > Fulgoridae > Lycorma > Lycorma delicatula. The sequence goes on along the minus strand of NC_134464.1, from coordinate 70,992,410 downwards.
TTAAGATTAAAAAATTAAAATAACTGTTTACCTAAGAAATTTGTAATTTTTCTAATTGAACAATATAAAATATAAAAATAGAACTTTTTTGAAAATTTTATTATTTTTTAAAATGCTCAAAATAAAAAATATAAATTTTAAAGGTGAAACTTTAAAATTATCTAATTTTGTTTTATCCTTCATTTTGGTGACTAAAATACTTTTGGAATCTATTTTATACATATTTAGGTTGATAGGGCTTTTCTTGCTTTTTTTTTGATGGATTTTTGTCGGGAAGGAAGATGGAATTTCATGCAGACTTGTTAACGAATCCAGATATCAGTGTAGCTGCCAAAGCTGTTCCCTACCCTAGTTATTCGTTTTATAAAATATTTTCATATTCGTATTACTAACTGAAAACAAGTGAAAAATAAACTTTAATATCAAATATTATCAAGTTCTGATTAGATTATAGATAAAAGTCTAAGTAAATTATTTCCAGAGGTCACAAATAGCTAATAAAAACTTTAATACCGAAATTTTTATTTATTTATTTTTTTTTAATAAAAGTAAACGAGATTTATCTATTAATTATCAATTTTAAAACGAAAGTACTTATTCGATATTTAAATGTAAAATATGGAGTTCTATTATCGCTAAAAATTGTTAAGTAATTAAATTAACAACAAAAATGACGACAGGTCATTTTTTTGGCAATGTACAAAGAAGAAATTAATACTTCTTAATTTTTAAATACTGTAGAAATTTATTATTTTTATTATTAATAAAATTTATTTTAAAGGGAATAATTTATACAGATTAATTATAAAATAAAAATCAAACTAACTTGTCAAACTATCCTTAGCGATATGAATTTTTGATCATAATAAGAGTAGAATTACAAAAACATTTATTAAAAAAGGTTTTGGGGAAGTAAAAATTATAAACTGTTCTACTTAATACTTAATTGTATTTTATAAATCTTCTGACAGATAAAAATTGTATTAATAAGTTATACATACTATAATTAGTTACAGTATAAAAAGTAAAAGGGTTTCTTGTAGTAAAATTAATACGTGCAATATCTTAGATAATTTTTTTTTAATATAATAAAAGGGGATGATCCATAAATGTTTTCAAATATAATATTAATGAAGTATTTATTGTACTTAAGGGGTATTAAGTTAAAAGCAGAGTGAGAGGTAAGAGTTAAAAAGAGTATGCGGTGGCCGGGTGCCGGGTGCTGTTATAGATTAGAGAGATATTAGAAGACTGACTAGGTGGCAATTGTAGGAAGAGCCTATTAATAGAGGAAAGGAGGGAGAGTGTTGTGAAGAGGGGTGGATGCCGGGGATAGGGTCGAGTTCCCTCTCTCATTCCGTCTTCTTCTACGTAGTGGAGTTCTCAATTCTCCGACAGGCTGCGCCAGCTCGGCGTTCGGTGCGAAAAACAAAAGCTGATCGGATCAGTTTGTGTTTAGGAAGCAGGCGAGTTGATACCAGTTCCATAAGCAGTGCGGTGACGAGACTTCTCGAACACGTGTTCATCAAAATAGTGCGAGAGTGTGTGTGCGTGCGATGGAAGCTACATAGTAGACTAAACCACCGCATCCGTAGAAGTTTCTTCAGGAACAATGCTCACTGCCATGTCCGCTCCAGCCCGTCTCCTATCCTTACCACCCTCCGTTCAAGAAGGACCTAAACGTCCTCGCACCCTATATCGTTTTTACCTCCCCCGCGACTCGCCTCCTTCCCATCAACCGGATTAAGTCTTTACGTTCTAGCTAAAATTAATCGCCGTTCACCCCCGGTATTAATTGTCGTCGTTCCCGCGTTATCTGTTTCCAAAAATAACCGTCGTCGCCCTCGCCCTTCGTTCTTTAAACACGCACAAAGACAATCCTCCGAAAAAGTAAATACCCTTTCGTTCGTTTTCGACCTAAAAATAGCGACACACGGCTCGGGGAAACAAAAACAAGAAACTTAACCGATCGTGCGGCGCCTTGCCGGTAACAAAGACGAGATACAAACATGTGCTGTAGTGTTGTCGGTTATTTTGATATGTCACCGTTACAGCGATAGACGACAGTGTCGCTCGTTATTTAGGGATGACAGAACGGGTGTCCGGCTGTGAATGGCGGGGTACTGGTAGATCGTCCTACCTGAGCCCGGCCAGTGCTGTGTTCCTGCTGTGTTTAGTGTGTTCAGGTGGTTGGCGCGCTCTCTGGACGTCACAGTATAACAGTGTTTTAGTGTCCTCGTACGAACTATCTAGGACAATTAGGGTTAGAGCACAGGACAATTACAGCGAGTGGTATTCGGACGCGTTAAGAAAATCGAGGAGAAAGGAAGAAGACTCTGAGTATATTAGGCCGCCGGCTCCTTTGAGGAGGATCTCTAGGACGACACCGCGTAGAGCGCCTAGGGGTGGCGGATTTTCCTCGTCTAGTTTACGGCCAAAAAATGCCGGTAAACAACCGTGTTCGCACGTCGGCGACCTTACCAACCAGGTGGCGGCTCGAGCCTATTTAGCCGATACCGTCTTCGAAGGAAAAGCGCGATCCCGCAGCATCGTTCGCGATCCGGGTGGTACTTATGCTGTTACCTTCGTCGTACAGCACGTCCATAAGGACTCGAGCCCGGCCGCTTTACGTATCCGTAGTCAAGTTCGTCTACGTTTCAAAGAAAAAGTGGGCCCGGAACCGCCGGGAACACCTTGTATACAAAGTTATAATTATACCCGACGCCCTGGAGAGCTTGTGCGTACCAACATCAAAAGAGGCGGAAAATATCTTGTTTTTGTAAGCGGCGTTGGACCTCACAATTTCTCCGTCCTCGGCGAGCCTGTTTTTCGAAGCCGCAAAAATTTACAGGCTGTCCGTGAAGTTCTCTGCCATGGTTGCGGTGAGTTGTAATATATTTTTTATTTTTCTAATCTTAATTAATATAAAAATTATAACGATTCCATATATCTAGTATATTACTACATTGCAATCTAAAGTAGGCAAACTGCATTGAATAAACAGTTGAGTACGAAATAAGCATGTATCGTAGACAAGGATAAGAGGCTATAATTGATAACAATTAAAAAAAAAAAAAATGTAGAATATAATTTACGTTTAGTTAATACGATACGTTGTTAAGCAAACTATCATGATAAATTACTCATCATAAATACATTTATGTATGAAAAATTATGATAAAGAATCCTATTTATGTACAACTTAAGATTATAATTGTACAAATGCAGTATATGTTTGTATAAATCCGGTTAAAAATAGTAAATCATAAAAAAATTTATACTTAAGTGAAATGTTTTCAAATCTTTCTTTCTTAATCATAAGCTGATTATATTTATATTTATGATTTGTTAATAATAGAAATTAACATTAATTTATTATTACTATTATTATTTTAAACCTTTTAATTTTTCGTGCTGATGTACTCCCACATCTTTCGCATATGTTATATAATATATAACGACATACGGCAGTCAATAATACTGAGCAGCTGTCTAAATCATCTAAAAATAATAATATTTGCTGCTGAAAAGTGTTTTTAATTGATAAATTATATGTACATGTATACAATATATGCATATAAATGAGCAATACGCTCAGTAAAAGATGTATGTAAATTTAAAAAAAATATTAATTAGTAAAATAATATAAATTAAAAACTTACGTATTTTCGAAATGTGTAGAATGAAAACGTTTGAAAACTGGCATCCTTAAATAATTGTATTCGTGAATAATACAGGTCTGTATTAGTTTAAAAATTAAAATGTCATTTTACAAACTGTACATATACAAACGATTTTCATTTTGCATCGTTTAATTCTGAATTTTCTTAAAAGAGATTGTTTAATACTTTTTATTATTCATTAAATTAAATACTAACATTTCGTTAATTACGTTTATATAAATAAATGAAATAGCAGAACTATTAGTTAGCATTCAAAAACTTTATTATTATTACAAAAGAGTTTTTTATCTTTACCTATTTTACTAAATTTTTAATTTGTTATTTATTTTTGGAACGATTTCATAATTTAAAAATCTGATTTTGATACCATATGACTTCCTTGTACGCCTATTAAATTAAATATACACATTTTTTCAGCACTTTATTTAAACTTACTTCATTTGAAAGTGAGATGCGATCCTCCAATTCTTTAATAAAGTGGACAGTTACACAATTGTTGAAATATTACTTTTTATTAACATCAATTATTTATACAGTTATTAATTCAATAATCTTACACGAAATATTAGGAGAGAGTAAAAAGAGTAATAAAGGATATTACTCTTTAAATAAAAATAAACAGTAGATAGATATCTAATACTATGTTTATAAATTATTATGATATAACCATCTACAAAATGAAAACAAAATTTCAATATTCTATGCCTAATCGCTTTTGAGAATGTGTAAAAGGTAAAACAAGATAGGCTTTGGAAATAAAATTATTTTAATATACTAAGATAATGCTTAATATTTAAAAAACATTGTTTTTGTAAGCTAATTATTTCTAATTCTGAAAGAAAATAACTATAGTGACGTTTTTCTATAAAAAGTTAAATCTGTGTAAGGCACCTAAGATCCACATTACTGTAGCTAATAAGGGGAAGGCATGGGCTTCGGGACACCGATTTGAATCATACTGCGTGTGTGAATAGTACGTTGTTTACGTGTCTTCACAAAATACTTACACGCAATATTCAATTGTACTCAAGAAAAATGGCCCTAAAAATTTCCTTAGCAATTTATATTAGTTTATAAATTAATTTTGTTTCACGTTGCTGAATTAGATATGTGGTGTATGTGAAAACGTGTCATCCGTAACATGCACACAACACGGTTCTAACCAACCTCATATAGATACATCTTTTAATTTTTTTTTTTGTTTATTTAAATATATTGATTTATTAATAATTATTAATCTCAGGTTGTAAAAATGTTGATTTAAACTGAAAAGTACATAACATTTTATTTCACTAACTTCTATTTTTTTTTGCATTGTTATTATTTATGGTTAATTTTTTTTTCAATCACAGGTTAATAATTATTAATGAATAAATATATTTAGATTAAAAAAAAGAAAATTAAAAAAAATATATGTATGTGAAGTCGGATTCGAACCGATGTATGTGCCTTCCCCTTGTTAGATCCAAATATTTCACTTATTAAAATTTTATTTGATTATAACTCTGGAACCAATGAAAATAAGCACCATTTATGATATATCGTTGAAAAGCTGCTTTCAGTGAGGACTTATTACTGCAGTTAAGTCCAAAACGCAAATTCTTTTGGATTTTGGGCTTTTTCGGACACTTTTGATGCAGTCGATTGCAGTCAAAAGAGGAGGTGCATAATTACATGGTAGAAAAGTCCTAGATCCAAAATTTCAACATTCTACGGCTAATCGTTTTTGAGTTATGCGAGATATATACGTATGTACAGACGTCACGCCGAAGCTAGTCAAAATAGATTCAGGGATGGTCAAAATGGATATTTCCGTTGAAATCTGAAAATCGAAATTTTTAGCCATCACAATACTTCCTTTACTTCATACAAGGAAGTAAAAAATAAAACAGTTTTCTTTTTATTACCTCAATTTTCATCAATTGTTTTTATGTGTACCAATTTATAATTTCTAGATTATCGAGGTTTGTCTTTCCTGATATGAACAGAGGATTTATTTTAAAATTAAAATATGTAAGTGTTCAAATATTACATTTTTTCTTACTTTATTTAGCATGATAATTATCGAAACATATATCACAATAAAAATCAAAACGAAAATTCAAATCGAAAATTCAAATAAAAAAAAATTGCACAGTACTTAAAATATTATTACTGCAGGGGAAATATTACCAAAACAATATGTATAATGACAAGAATGAGTAATTGGCTAGTACTTGTTGATATTATATGTCAACTAAATCCTTCAGTCTAAATAATAATATATCTTCTTATTTCTTTTGCAGTACTTTAACGTAAAAATAGTAAACAATTTGCTCATAACGTACGATTACGTATACGTGAATAAATTTAATTTAATGTGTTTATATAGTATTACATTTTTATATAAACGTAATGTGTGTGTGGGTGTGTGTGTGTATGTGTGCTATGTTCTTAAAGAATATTATTGTTGGTATTATAATTTTATCGAAGAAGAATGTAGTTTAAATATGAGAAGAGTTCTGTTTCATCTGATTATACAAAATGTAATTCATTAATTATTTTCTGGCAATTATTAATTATAATTAATATATACATAAGTGTATGTATATACATACATACACACACACACACACACACACACACACACACACACACACACACATATACACACATATATATATATATAAAACTATTACTATAAATCCAAAATCTGTTATAATATTTTTATGAAAAAACAAATTGAACTATAAGTATAACGTTCCCACATGCAAGACATTACTGTTTAAATTTAAAACTACATTTCTAAAAAGAAAAACTATTTATACTTTCATTAAAATTTTATTACGTTTATTATATACATATATATATATATGTATATATAGATCATTTTCACAAAATAAATGAAAAGCTGATTATTTTAATTTAAAAAAAAGATTCGAATTTTTTAAGTTGTAAATTACAAATATTTTCAAATAGTTCATACGATTTGGGTAACATCTTAATAAATTTATCTTTATGAAGAACTGAACATTTTTTATCAAGATTCTTTTTAACTTAGGAAATTTTTATGAAATCATTGCAATAAAATAATAAAATCGTTTGTTTCTTTATTTTAAAGCGGATTTAAAGAATATCAATTATGAGTTAAAAAGGTTCTGATCTCCAAAGACTTCATTGTATTATCAAACTCTTATGCAATACTATAAAAAAAAAGGTATCAGTACTTTCACAAAGAAAAATGTTTTCATCAAATTTTTAACTAAAAAATAAAAGCGATAATTAAATAGAAAATAAAAATATTAATTTCATAGAAATGGGATTTTTTCAAATATTTAAAAAAAATTTTTGATATTTCTATTTTATAAAGATAATTATTTGATTATTTTAAAATTAAAAAAAAAAATTAAAAAGAAGTTTATATAAAAATTGTACAACTTACAAAGTTCTTATGTATGTTGACACCAACTTGAAAAGATTATTTGTTATACTTCTTAGTATGCTATCTTCTAAATCATTTGTCGATTCCCGAGAAATACTGTTTGTTATTTCACCTATCATTTCATCCATAATTCATCTTTCTAGTTAAAATATATATGTATCATATATGAAGTAATAATTTTAAAATAAAAATAAATGGCATGTAGTTGTTAGACGTTTTAACGAATAAATAGATACATATTACATTTTTTTATAAAATTTATTTTTGATCTAAAAATATGATCTAAATAGCTTAAAATAGATTATAAATTAAAAGTTAATTTCTTCCATGAAAGATTAACAAGCTATATAGGTCTCGTTAGGTTTTTAACTCAATTCTCTCAAATAATATAACAAATAAAATATATATATATTAAATTTATAATGATTAAATAAGCTTTAAATAATTGAAAAACACAACTTCATAGTTTTTTGCTGATTTAATTATAAATTAGACTTTTTTTTAAAACCAAAAGTTTCAATTTCCAATACATTTTTTTTCAAATGTAGCGTATTTTCTACTTGATTATTTTAATCAAAAGTTACTTTTACATTAAAAAATTAAACTAATCACAATTTTCCTCACTAAATAATATTCCAGTCAAGAAAATAATTAACTAGTAATATGTACTAGTAACCATTATGTATTGTATAACAAATAAATCTTCGCCTGTAAATATCTAACATCTCCCATTATATTTCGTTTAAAGAAAAGAATTTTCTTCTTTTTCCATATTTTCATAAAAAATAATATTTTATCTTTTTTTTTTTACAAATCTAACAAAAAAGGTTTTCTGTTTTTTAACTGCTACAAGAATTGTTAAAATCGACAAGACAGAGCAGTAGAATAAGAAATGATTTTTAAAATAAAGATTGAGTATTTTGAATCATTTTATAAATTATACGATAATTAAATTTTACTAAAATATAAACTGACATTAATAATTAAAAATATCGTTTTTAGATATTATTTTTATGACATACTTTTTAATAATTTAGTATTAAATATTTGGTAGGGTGAATAATAAATGGTCATTTTAATTATTAAAAGTTATTTTTTTTATTATAGCCACATTTCAGATCAAAAAATCATCTGTTAGTACTAAAAACCGAAAATTATTATTATAATAACATAAATGTAATTTAAAACAAAATAATAAAGCAATAGAGAGATCCTTATTTAAAAAAAATCCCTTTCGGCACGCCGGAAGGCGGAGGTAGATCTCACCGGTGCTAAGTAGGGGATAAAAAAAGATTTCCATCTTAAAGTTAAGAAAAACTTCAAATTTACTCAATACGACAATTACATGTTACATGTAATTGTAAAAATTTTCATACATAAAAATTGTAAAAATTACATGTTACATAAAAAATTTTCACATGTTTAGCATACGACAATTTCATCTTCTTACAATTCCAGCAACATTTTGGTCTTCCCTTACCGTAAGGTTTGGTCATATAAAAAACTGTTTCAGACAAAGGATTTAAGTAATGTTTAGAGGACTAACGACCACTTTAAACCGATTCGATACTGTGCCTATTAAGGGAGATATAATTTTTTTTGTCTTCGAAATCCTATTTTTTCCACCCCCTGGGTCAATGGTTGATGATATCAAAAAACATTATTTACATAAATTTTAGGCCCTTATCCAAAGAATGGTAGGAACAACGAATTCGTTATTTTACTTAATAGAAAAGTTAGTTATATATTTTTTTTTCGAAAAAGCCCTTTCATTTCCACCCCTATAATCCGATTTTGCCCATTAACGAACTCAACCGAGATTTTGGGTCGTTATATTTTATGTATCAATTTGAAAGTGATTGGCGCAAAATTACGGCAGTTATAGTGTTTTGCGTGTTAGTTGTTTATATATATATTTATATATATATATATATATACATTTTTGAACTGACATTGGTTTTGTGGTTTGGGAGATGTCAAATACGAAGATATGTCGAAATTTTCCGGAAGTCGAATCATGGTACCCCATTACAATAGGTAGCTTTCTTATGAAATCTACCTAAAATAAACTTAGTAATTCCTTAGTTCCTAAATAAAGTTTACAAGTGTAAAATTAAAATAATGGTAAAATTGTTACAAACATTGATTTGGAAAAGTTTTATTCTTAAGTTTTATGAATAAAAAGTTTCTAGGTTAGAAAATTTGATTCCAGTGTCACGTATAAAAACCCACCGGGTTGGTCTGGTGGTGAACGCGTCTTCCCAAATCAGCTGATTTGGAAGTCGAGAGTTCCACCTTTCAAGTCCTAGTAAAGCCAGTTATTTTTACACGGATTTGAATACCAGATCGCAGATACCGGTGTTCTTTGTTGGTTGGGTTTCAATTAACTACACATCTTAGGAATGGTCGAACTGAGAATGTACAAGACTAACTTTATTTGCACTCATACTATATCATCCTCATTCATCCTCTGAAGTATTATCTGAACGGTAGTTACCGGAGGTTAAACAGGAAAAACAAAGAAAGTGTCACGTATAAAGAATTTTTTTTATGAAATCCATATAAAACTTAGTAAAAAATAGCTAAAAATATAATATTTCCATATTTTTGTGAATTTATAGTAATTTTTTGCTTGTAATTCACCACGGAACCTTTGATACTTTAATGGAAATACGGAAATGAGATTTTGTAGCTTATGAAAAATGCCATGCCCAGTTTTTATGAAATCCAGGATCCCCAGATGAAAGGCTGAGTCATTACCACTCCGGAGTGGTATAATTATAATTCTTATAATCGTAATTCTTATGAAATATTTGATTCTAAATGAATTGTATAAAAATCAACGTTAGACAAGCCGCTACAAGTCTCACCTTCAATAAAAACAAAATTTGTCTGCAGTAATTGATTATATTACTAACTTAATAACACATTATTTATCGTTTATAGTGCACTCACTATAAATGCTGCATAGAATTACTGGTTTTTGTTGTGCGATATATTTTTTAAAATAGTATATATAAATAGTAACAAATTGTATAACTTTAATTATAAGTCAGCTTTATATATACAAATATAAATAATAAAATTCTATCATATTTATTTTTGTAAATATTACATTACATTTTACTACATTTTATTTTCTAGTAATAATTTATGTAGCTGGTCCATGATTTCATAGACTTTTTTATGGTCTTTTTTAATAATTATTATTAACCTTAAGATCTCTCTTCTCCCGCGCGCGCGTGTGTGAATACAAGATATATAAATAATAAGATTTATAATTAAGATGGCTTGATTTTATTTATACAATCAAGTCTTATGTAACAGCTGTAAAAGTTATATTATGATAGGGAGAAGAAAGCTTATCTCAACAACTTTTATACAAAATTTGAATAAATTAATATTAAAAAATAAATAAATAAACTGATTATATTGATATGACTTAATATCATAATTATTTAATCGTTTATAATTAATGGAAAAATTCTGGGTATAAAATGAAGTTGAAAATAATAGTAAAATGTAAAAAAATTGATAAATAAATAAATTTATATTTAAAATATATAAAAAATATAATCTTCTAAGTTAATCTAAAACTTTCTTGATTAAATTTACCTGTAGAATTATACTTTAAACTAGTTTATGCGTATGAAAAAAATCAATAGGATTAAATAATTAAAAGTATAAGAAAATTAGTATTATTTAATGTTGTTTTTCTTCACAAACAAAGAAGTTAAAGTTAATAAAAAAGAAAGAACAACGAAAAAAGGTTTTAATAAACCTGTAGTTACAAATAAATAAAATAATCATTTAAATAAATTGTTATATTCATTTGTTAACTTTTATTAATAAATACAGATCAATTCCATTACTGTGGTTAAACAGTATACATAATGCAATCAATGTCTTCTAAAAAAAAAAAAAACTATTATTTTAACTATTTATTCCAATTTTTATTATAACATGTAAATATATCTAAAATATCTGAGATAGATCTGAAATTCTTTGAAATTATAATGGAACGGAACGCAAGAATAGCGGGAGTTCAATATTTCTCCCTACAAATCGCAGAGCCTAGACAGTGTCCCTTGCTACTGCATCTTTCTATTATCGGGCGGGTTTCATGGGTTATTTAGTGGCGGATATAAATTTTAAGTTTTATTTATGGACGGATTTGGTGATCTGCGTTCCTATCCGTATGGACTAGCGTGAAAATTATTTACTGGGTCTGACCGTGGTCTAAACTTTTGAGCCTCGTACTTCCGGCGTGATTTGCCTTCAGTCCATCCGATGAAGCCCTTTCGGTGCTAATGCCTTTCGGGAAACCAGGAATAAGCCTATCACCCACCGAGTTGGTCTAGTGGTGAACGCGTCTTCCCAAATAATCTGATTCGGAAGTCGAGAGTTCAAGGGTTCAAGTCCTGGTAAAATTTTTCCACGGATTTGAATACTAGATCGTGGATACCGTTGTTCTTTGGTGGTTGGATTTCAATTTACCACACATCTCAGGAATGGTCGAACTGAGACTGTACAAGACTACATTTCATTTACACTCGTACATATCATCCTCATTCATCCTCAGAAGTATTATCTGATAGATAATTTCTGGAGGTTAAACAGAAAAAAGAAGTAAGGAATACGCCTATCGGGGCCCTAGTTATTTGGAGGAAGCAATGCGCCCCCTTCTCTGGAGGTGGTCGCATGTGCTGATTGAATTAAATTATAAGTTTTGAGGATGGTGGGTAAAATTAATATACGTACATTGTTTCAAGCTGTTAGAAGTCTTTTATTTTTCGTATTAATCATTTTTAAGTATTTTCATGTATTAAAATGAAACGTAAATAAATTATACGTATTTATTAATGGGAAATTATTATATGCTTTATACTTTTATAATTTACATTAATTATTGTAAAACTATGAAGCTGTAATATAAATGATAAGTTAAACGTATAACAATAAATTTTCATAAGACATACATATAAAAAAACAATAAATACAAATATTAAAAGTAATAATAACAAAGGTAATTACAAAGAAGGAGATTATTTCATAATTCGTAATCAATTTACGTTTTAAAAACAGCAATATACTATCGCATTAATATGATAAAGTAATATTATATGATAAAATAAGTAAGATAAACGAAGAAAGACAAAAAAAAAACTGTTAAATTATTATACATAATTTAACAAGTAATATAGAAAAAAAAACATGAAAAATAGATTGAGATATAAATTATAATTTGAAATTATTAAAAGTCGTTAAAAATCTAGTAATATTTGATAAGAGAATATTACAAAAACTTATCAGTATTTTATGTAAAACTAGATACGTTTAAAATAATATAAAAATAATAATATAATATTTATTTTATGTGTCTGTTAAAGAAGTCAGATCTTTTATAAATACATCAATGAATGAGATGATAAACATAACTCTCTAATTTTAATATTAAATTTTACAAAAAAGAAATTTTGCTGAAGCCGATAATTCTGCGAAATTAATAAATTACATTAATATATTTATAGCTTTTTTTTCTTTTTCTGTTTAGTCTCCGGTAATTACCGTTCAGATATTACTTCTGAGGGTGATATGTAGAGTGTAAATGAAGTTTATAGTCTTGTACAGTCTCAGTTCGACCATTCCTGAGATATGTGATTAATTGAAACCCAACCACCAAAGAACACCAGTATCCACGATCTAGTATTCAAATCCGTATTAAAAATAACTGACTTTATTAGGATTTGAACGCTGAAACTCTCGACTTCCAAATCAGCTGATTTGCGAAGACGCGTTCACCACTAGACCAACCCGGTGGGTTCAATATATTTATAGCTAATTTTATATTGTACGACACCCTTATGCACTTGAAAAGAAAATGTAAATTACTTTACCGGTGAGTATAGCTAGAATAGTTATACTAAAGGGGAAAGTATGTTGATCGTGTCAAAAATGGGGTATCGGATTTTTTTTTGTAGATCTTCTAGTTTTAGGGTCCATATATTCCATTCTTTTTTTTTACTGTGTAACAAAAATTTACAGTAGGTTTCTGCTGACGAAACCATAAGTAAATAATATGTTGAAAATATTTCATGAGAGAGGGCCATCCATTGATAACCACTCACAACTAAATCAAACAGTGAAAGATTGTAATTATGGAAATGTCCGTGTTAATAAACATACTTAAACAGTCACTGGATTATATAACATGTCCAATCTGTGGACGACTTACGACCAACACATTCATTCGCACGCAGTGTCTTTTAAATAGAAGATAAATAAAGATAGATAAACGGACGAATGAAAACTAGTTCGTGTAGACCAAAAAACATATGTATATGCGTATGTATGTGTTGCACTGCTTTTAGGCTTATATCTCAGGCTTATCCAAATCTACTTTCTTCAAATATCACTCAAATACTGCTAAAGGGGCATTTATTATTATATTCTTTTTTTTTTCAAAATCCATTTAGTGGGTGGGGGGATATCGGGAAAAACCAATCTCGATTTTTTTCATAGGCACTTTAGAAAAAAACTTATTAAACTTTTTACCTACAAAGCATAAATAAATAATCTAAAAAAAACCTTTTTAGATCAACCTCTTAAAAATTTAATTTTGTATTTTTTATTCTTTCGCTTTATCTTCCTTCAGTTTAAACATTTTTCAAACATATTTTGAAAGTTAATATTTCATAGGTATAGAGCTGCTATCAAGTACAATTTATTTTTTAAATTATTGACCCCGGACCTAAAATTCCATAAACCTTTTCAAAAGATTTTCTTTAAGTTTCTAAACGCAAGGTACAGGGAACTTCATTGGCTACTACGGAGGAACTCAGGCCTCACGTTATCAAACAAGATCTTTATTTACAACACTATCCTGCGCCCAATCTGGACGTACGGTGTGGAATTGCGGGTAACAGCTAATACTAGCAATATGGAAATTATACGATTTTAGAACTAAGTAGCGAGGGTAATTGCCGAAGCTCCGTGGTTCATGCGGAATGATGAGATTCAGGATTATCTGGAGCTCCCATCGGTTCGTGATATTGCACGACAGCGCATTGTCAAATACCTGTAGAGGCTTGAGAATCATGTAAACCACTTTGCAATTAATCTACTCGATAACAGCACAGACGTCCGACGGTTGAAACGAACCCATGTACTCGTCTTAGGGTCTGCGTAACAGTTTGGAATCTAACACCGTCAAGTTTAGTGGTGTCGTATCTAATTTCTTGTTACTTCTCTTTCTTTTTCTTTTTATTTGTTATTAATGTTTGTTTTGTGGATTATATGGTGCTGAAATTAATGGTTTGTGATTTATGACTGAGCTTGAAATTTCATATTTGACTTTAAGTTTGCTTACAACTGTCTATTGTGTATTATTTATTTTGGGGGTTCCTTAAGGACCTTCTTATCAGTGCTTTTGTCAGGAAATTTACTTATGGCTGCGCAGGAGAGCCGGTTGTAAATATAATTGTTATTGAGCAAAAAAAAAAACATAATAGCGTAGAAAGTAAAACATTCAAAGCAGATTAGTTCAAATTAGATAAGGTTCATTTTGAAAAGAGCTCAAATAAAATCAAATATAGATCGAAAACGTAGAAAAGACGTGAAAATATGTAAGGAGTTTGTACTAGGGAAATAAAAGGTAACTAAAGAGTTAAATGTAGAAAGCTTTTCTAAACAATATAGAAGTTGAAAATCATTTTAAAAAAAAATTGAAAACCTGATCTTGAAAAACAGTTTGAAGACAATAGATGATTATATTAGAATTAATCCTTACAAGAAAAATCAGGTTGGTAGGGAGCATCAATCCAGGATTTTATAAATATTATCCCTCCAGACTGTATAGGAAATAAAAAAAAAATTTTGAAACAAAGATTTATCGGCCCCATGGATATTACTAATTATTGTTAAAAAAATTACACATTCTATGCAGTATACAGAAAACTTCAATGTTTTAACTTAAAAACATCAATAAATTGTAAATATCGATCTTAATTATCGTTATTTTTAAATATTTGTTAATATTACGTATTAATTCCATCTTAAAATAAACTGGATCTGGATAAAAAAGTGCACAAACATTTTTAATGAATGAAAAACACATCAGATGGCGCAAAAGAAGCAAATGGTTTTTAAACATTTACCACGAAACAAATTTCTAAAAAACATAATTTCATGCATATTTGATAACATTTAATAGCCGTGAAAATCATGCAATACTTTGAAGTTTTTTTAAATTCCGTTAGATTTGAATTATAATAAATAAATCCTACTCAGTGTTAATCTGGATTAACCTGTCTTTCTTTTGCTAGAAGAAAATAAAAAATACAAAGAAGGAAAGAGATAAATCTACTCGAAGCAAATTTTTAAGTTGTTAATTTTATTTCGATGAAGAATTATAAACTATAATTTTTGGAAAATTTTTTTAAGCTATTGATAGAAAACTACGTTGCGCAAATGACCCCCATTTTTTGTCTTACAGAATTACGGTCTTTCTAGAGAATTTTCCATGACGTCGATTAAAATATTTGAAGTTAGTACTTCAGTTCAGCTCGAATTTATTTTTTAAATTGGTGAATGGTCGTTGGCTTATTAACATAAACCTTCTTCTTTAAATATCCCCAGAGAAAATAATTTGGGATTGTTAAATTCAGCGAACGAGAAAGTCAGTTCCTTGAAATTATCCATTCACCAAAAATCTCTCTCAAGAGCTGCATATTGAATCTGACCGTTTGTGCAGTGGCTCCATCTTGTAACCTGTCACTTGATTGTCAGCAACAGCAGATAGCAGAAACGTTTGAATCATTTACCGATGTCGCTCAGCAGTTAAGTTTCAGCATTCCCGTCAATATCTTCAAGAACGTATAGCTTAATAATCCTTTGAAATGTAATACCGCACCAGACTTTTATTTAAGCGGATGTAATTCTTTTTTATGAATAATTCCTGGATTTTCAGTTCCCCATATTCGGCAATTTTGTTTGTTAACAAAGCCTGAATGGCTTTGTTAACAAACAAAATTGTGGCATTGAAGCCACATCATTCAGATGTGGCTTCAATGCCATTCAAATGAAGTGGGATTTATTGCAAATTATTATCAAATTATGCATGAAGTTTTTATTTTCTTGTGCCAATTCTTGAATCTGTACAGCAGAATTTTTAGGTTTTGTTCAAGATCTCTTGCTCGTTCAAGATCAAGGTTTCACTTCTTGCTCGAGTTGAATTTGGTATGAGAACAGTCTTAAGTTCTTTATTAATATTCGCTTTAATGATCTCCGAGTAATGTTTAGCTGAAGTGAGCGTCTTCGGGTTGATGTTTCTGGATTTTCTCAAACTCTCTCTTACTCCTTGAATATTCTCCTCACTTTGAGCTTTATGTGGTCTACCAGATTTCGGTATATCCCTTACTGAATCCTGCTGTCGGAAATGTTCCATCAAGTACCTAATCATGTAAGCGAAGGTTGGATTCATTTTATTAAAATAGCAGTAATAAGTTAATTGAGTTTTTGTTATAATTTACCAGATTTCCTTTATAAGGTCAGAAAAGGAAATGAACAAAATCAATTAAAATTAAGAGGTTTTTCAAATTTCTTTGCTTCTTTTGCGCCATCCAATACAACGTATGCTACACTATTAAATTTCTTTTTTCAATTTTTCTTTGGACAGAAACACATTTTCCTGTTATGAAACTTAAGATATTATTAGATTTTTAGAATAACAGGATAAAGGTTTTCAGGAAAATGTTTACTGTATTAATGAAATATTTTCTCATTCTGTCTTATACGCATGCGCGCGCGCGCTCACACACACACACAATCCTGTCTTTCTCTCTGTGCATTGCAAAGCAAATCTTTTCTTTACGTATAATAAAAATGTGTAACCTACATAACTACTTAAATGTAGACACACATGTCCTTATCATAATTTTTTTAATATTATATCATAATTAATCTGTATCTATAATAATATATCTGGGGAGACGATGAAATGCGTGCTGACGCATATGTTCATCTCTTCAACTGTTATGTGTTTGTAGTTTATTCGTTACACTGATTATACGTCCAACTAAATGAGTAATGTGTACAATTTACAGAATACAATATATACAATTATTCAAATTAATTGAGTTGAAAATGTATATATTAAACTAACCTTCTGTAATACTGCCAGAATATTTTCATTTAAATTAAATTTTCTTTATCCATACCACGTAGTCTACGTATAAAAATAAAAAAATTCTTAGAAAAAAATTACTGTGTTTTATATATAAATATAAAATATTAATGTAATATTCATGTAACTTTAATAATTTATATTAATTTTATTTTGGCCCGTAGTACGGTAACATGTTTAGATGTGTTGTGCTTCTGTAACTTCAGCTTGGAAGTGTACCCCGATTTGACAAAAATAAAATAGTTAACACTAGTTTTTGAAAACGAATGAATAAAAATATATGTTTTTAAAAGTAATTAGGGGACCCAGCTTTAATTCAAAGACCGTTCATCAATAAAATTATTATAGAGCTACCTGAGTTGAAATTCCATGGATTTACTTATACTTCACCCACCCACCGGGTTGGTCTAGTGGTGAACGCGTCTTCCCAAATTAGCTGATTTGGAAAGCCGAGAGTTCCAGCGTTCAAGTCCTAGTAAAGCCAGTTATTTTTACACGGATTTGAATACTAGATCGTGGATATCGGTGTTCTTTGGTGGTTGGGTTTCAATTAACAACACATCTCAGGAATAGTCGAACTGAGAATGTACAAAACTACACTTCATTTACACTCATACATATCATCCTCATTCATCCTCTGAAGTATTATCTAAACGGTAGTTACCGGAGGCTAAACAGGAAAAGAGAGAGAGAGAGAGAGGTATACTTCACCAGATCATAACAAGAATATTTACAGATCTTAACATTTACATCATTATAGACTTAACACGGTTTCATTTAACCTACAGAATTCAACAAAATTTGGAAAAAGAGATCAAGGATATTAAATGGTAAATACGATCTACTCACAACAGGATCGCTGTATGACGTAAAGGGCCTCACGGTAAACCTAAGGTCCTTCCAAGGCCCATCTCCCGTAATTTCTCGAAATATCGAGGGAATTCTTAATTAGGATTGGAACGCATTAATGATTATTTCGTTATTCAGGTTTAAAAGATATGCTGTTATTAAATATAACTGAAAAAATGGCTTAACTTCTTGAAATAAAAGAACCATTAAATAAAATTACATGATACTTTTTAAAATTTTACCAAATTTACTATAAAATAAAAACGTTTCAAAAGAGAGAATGAAAATTTTTTCATATTAAGGTTACGAAAGGATATTATACATCTGTAATCATCGAGATGAATTTATTTTGTATATAAATTATTGTGTTATTATTACTGTAGGGAAATAAAATGTGTACAATTTTAGATTGTAATTGAATTAATTATAAATATTAAAATGAACGAACAAATAAAAAACAATTTAAATCTTCAGCTTATTATTTTTTATTCCATCGAATATGATTATTTATATATATATATATAAATCTTAATTGTTTGCATGGTAGTTTTGTTTGAAGTTGTTAGCACTACACTGTCCGAGCTTAACATTAAAATAGTTTCTGGAATCTCCGTAAGGGTCACTTCGAATAACTTACAGCTTAATTTTTATAAATCGAATAATTAAAATTGAAGAAACTTAAGCACTTTTTTGGTTTTGCAGGAACCGTCCCTTTTTTACTCTTTTACAGTAGTACTAGTGATTGGTTAAACGATATGATAGTATGTAACCGATAAAAGGGTATGAAATACTATATACCCAACCCAATAAGAAGGGGATACGAAAATGTTATCCCTCTGATATATCTTTTAATACTCCCTGGATCCACCCCTGATATATACTGGATGATATTAAAAGATGGAAACAGTTTCATATTTAAAAAGTGAAGGGTAGTAGAAGGTAGAAACAAGTGCGAATCTTATAGATACATAGCTACTTTATGTATATTTTTAATTTTCTCCGCCATCTTGGATCCCCTATAATTTTTTTTTGTTAAATAGGAAGGTGGACATGTGATACATGATTTTAATGTAAACATCTACGAAAAGACGTTTGCAAGAACCATTTCTCGACAAATGCTTTCGTTTTTTATTTAAAAGCAATAAAATTTACAAAAACGGAAAAATCGCGGATATAATAGAATTAGATGCCGGCCTCCGTGGCGCAAGTGGTAGCGTCTCGGCCTTTCATCCGGAGGTCTCGGGTTCGAATTTCGGTCGGGCATGGCATTTTTCACACACGCTACAAATAATTCATCTCATTCTCTGAAGCATACCTAATGGTAATGCCGGAGGTTAAACAGTAAAATGAGGTAAAACCTCCTATAATAAATTTTGTATTTCTTATTATATTCAAAATTACATCCAAAACAAAAACACTATAATAATAAAATTGTATAATAATATTATTAATACTAACAATAGAATTATGCGTATTCGACATGTTTTATAAAGCTGAAGTACACATTTATTTCTTATTAAAAAAAAATAAAATTTATAAATTTCATTTTTTTAAATATCTCAATAAAGTTATATTTAAAAAAAATATAATTGCATTTAAAAATTAGCATAAATATTAAAATTACTATTTTTCGTTGAAGTCTTTACTTTACTTTTTTTAAATTAAATATTCATATTCTTTTGTTTGGCTATTGTTTATATTATTTATGCAACTTTCTGTAGGCGTATAAATTTCTCACGCAATGAAGAACCTAAAATAATAATACAACATTTCCATTCATAATTTTCATTATTTCAGGAAATGAAGTTATAATTATTATTACTATTATTTAGCAAAATCTTGTCTTGAATTGTGCATGTGCGTACACTTGTGTGTGTTTTTTTTTTACTTTAAAAATAAGTACCTTTTTAATTATGTAATTATATTATAGTATGTAATTAATAAATTACTGTTATTGGTGTTTTATTATTTTATTAACTTTATTAATAAAGTTATTGTTAATAACCTTCGCTTTTCATCCAGAGATCCAGGGTTCGTATTCCGGTCAGGTACGGCATTTTCACACGCTACAAAATTATCATTTCATCTAGTCCTCTAAAGCAATAACTAAAAAAAGAAATGTAAAACTGCAACTATCGTCATTAGAGTTGGCGGAACGGTAAGAAGTATAAACTATTAATCTTTTGCACACATCGACTGCTGGAATACTACACCAACTGAAAATATTTGAATTCACACACGGCTAATATATAGCTAATATTAATGTTTTATCTTACTTATTTTCAGGTATCTTTTTTTTTGTATTTCTGCACTATTTTATACCGGGCTCGAACAATTTTCACGCAGTTTAATATTTCTTCTCCATCAATTTTTCATCTACACTACGTATCTATAAAGATAAATTATAGATATACAATTACATTAATAGGTTTATTTGTTGTTCGCAAATTTTTATAATCTGTTTTCTTGGAATAATGAATAGATGTGTTGAATGTCTGTAACTGACTTAATGAAGAGAAAGTCCAACAGAAACTAACTCCTCTATATTCCGTTATATTCTGGCTGAAATCCGGTAATATCTCCCGATGGAAAAATGGAATTACTTTTTTTTATAGTGTGTGAAAAAAGCCATGTCTATCCACAACTCCAACCTAAAATCTTCGGATGAAGAGCAGAGTCGTTATCACTCCGACACTGAGTTAGACAAATAGTATATTAAACCGAAAAATTGAACTTGTAAAGGTGTTGTTATTGTTATTACTATATCAGGGAAAACTTTATTATTTGCATTTAAAATATAATGGGTTTGATGTGAATTTATTTTTTTATACTACCCTTCTTTAATGTTATACAAACTACATTGTACAACTGACTACTAAATCTAAAAATATTATTTTTAATTGTCAGGCTTGTTTATTTGGTTCATCCATTAATTTATTATTGTAATTTTAACGAAACGCGTCTTTAGTTTTTTAACAAATATGAAAGCGACTACGGATTGGGTCGTCGAAGTTAAGAAGGATCTCAGCGAACTACAACTGAACGAAGGCAATGAGTGTAACAGAACTGAGTTTAGAGATAAAATTAAAAAAACACATTTTCTGGAAATTTACAGATAAGACAAGAACTGGGAGGCAGTGGACTGATGAACAAAAACAAGTTAAACGAGACGAAATGAAATTGTACTGGGAAAACAGACGGAAGATATCTGTTGTGCAAAAAGTTCGACGCGGTCCAAAGAGACCATCAATGAAAAAAAAAAAAATATATATATATATATATACTATCATACACATACTATCATAACTATCATACACATACTTCCTTTTCCCTATATTCAATTTTCTTATCTTTGTTCAGGAATTATTTTAAACTTTGTAGTCATATATGATTAATATCTACTGGTATTTACCATTCAATAATTAATTGTTTAATTTTTCCATTTTTATTAAAATATAATTTTCTTCTTTTTTTTTGTTGAATTTAACCTTTCTTTTTTTCTTTTTCCTGTTTAGCTTCCGGTAACTACCGTTTAGATAATACTTCAGAGGATGAATGAGGATGATATGTATGAGTGTAAATGAAGTGTAGTCTTGTACATTCTCAGTTCGACCATACCTGAGATGTGTGGTTAATTGAAACCCAACCACCAAAGAACACCGGTATCCACGATCTAGTATTCAAATCCGTGTAAAAATAGCTGGCTTTACTAGGACTTGAACGCTGGAACTCTCGACTTCCAAATCAGCTGATTTGGGAAGACGCGTTCACCACTAGACCAACCCGGTGGGTTTGTTGAATTTACCCTAAATTATATAAACAAAACGGAAAACCAAGGGAAAAATATACTGTATTTATACACTGTATACTGTATACTGTATTTATACACTGTATTTTAACACTGGCTCTGCATAAGACACACAGGCAACTTTTAAGATAAATAAGGAAGAAAAAAAAAAGCTGACAACATAGGACTTTCCCGTCACGCGGTTATTTTCTAATGGACGGCTTACATATACATACACACACAACTTAATTTAAAATATTTATCAATTTATTTAAATATAATATTTTTTGTTTATTTAATTCATGATTCTAACCAAAGCGCGCGCGCATACCGTATTTCATTCGCGCGGTGGTGATGGTACTTGCGGCCACTTTAAATAATTTTTTACACTTTAAATATTATTCATTTATCTAACTGCCGCTCACCTGTGACGTCACAACATATAATTGACTTCAATAGCTATACGTCAGTGCTACTCTAGCGCTCCTTATGGTGAGAGGAGATACTATTGAGGCAGTTACCCACTTAGTCGCTAGTTTATTTAGATAATTTTTTGGGGTGGGGGTGCGATTTTGCAAAAATCTTGGAAATATTGTTATTTTTTAATTGTTAACAAATATGCCTAAGAAAAATAACACCTTAATTAGGCGAAATCTCAAGATACTTAGGGTGATCTTGCTGTAAAGTCTTTCGAACTTGTTAAACATTTAATTGCATCAATGTCTCATATATAGAAGTAACAGGACCAAGTTTGGTCAAAATCGGTCCAGTAGTTCTGGAGATATAAGGTGATTTAGAGGGCGACACCGAACACACACACGTACGTACGGAAAATTTTCATCCAATTTTTGGGTTCTTAGGTGTCAAAACGTCAAGATCCGGTGAAAACCGCATATAGAAAAATCGGAGCGATTACAATACTTTCCTTTCTTAAGCTATAGATAGCCTTTCTTAAGCAAAATTTATACGAAGTTATAAACAAAAATTGGTTTAAACTTAAACAAAAAAGCAGATATAAAATAAAATGAAAGATTAAATTTTAAATTGAAAATGAAGATTAATAAAATAGAAATGAATATATTATTCAATATTACCGCATTAATATAAAAAACTATGTAATTCAGACTACACAGCCTTTAACTACAACCGTTTAATTAGAAAACGACCAGTAAGTATCAAAAAGTTAATCTTGGTTAATTTAAAATAAAAACTTTTAAGGTTGGTGTGAATAGTAAAAAAAAATGGGCAATTTGTTATCCTGAAAACAGGGTTCAAATTTGTAAGAAATTTATTTTTTTATAAAATGCTCCAGTCAATTTTTTTAAATTTTATTTTTCCCACCCCTTTATTACAAGTTTTGCAAAAATTTAATACAATAAATCTTCCGGGGCGGCCTACCAAGTTAGATGAAAATTGGTTTGCAGAATTCGGAGTTATCCAAACAGGCAAACATACAAACGTATATAAAAAATTCACTTATAAAAACTATTATTTTGGGTTAGGAAAAACGTTTTCAAACAAAATTTTTTTGTTGTAATCCTGTTATAAAAAGTTAGGATTCTTTTTTTGGTGAAAATATTATTTTCTGTCACCTTGAAGCACAATTTGAAAAAATTATAATTTTTTGATCATTTTTAAAAAAATCTGTTATATTTTCCTTTAGTGTAGTTGTATTAACCCAATTAGCCGAAAAAGACAAACATTCCAAATTTGAAAGTAATTTTTCTACCATAATACAGAGAATATATTAAAAAACTTAAGGAACGTAAATACAAAAAAAAATAATTCTAACTATGTCCCTTCATTCAGGACAATAAATGAATGAAAGGATTTAAATACAAAAAAGATTTCTTTAAATAATGACAATAAAAATAAATTGTAAAACAAAATAAAATAAAAAATAATTTATTTTACTATCATAATATAATATTTATAATATTATATACATACCATACTTAGTGACATTCATGCTTGAATGCGTTAACTTCAACCGAAACAAATCTGGAAATTTTCCAAATCCATTTTGATTGCTACATAAACATCAGAGTGAAATATGAGAATAAAATGTCTTGACCAAATCACTAAAAAGAATTTAAAAAAATTGGTATCCTTAACACGCTTCTTGATTTTTTCTGTTTATAATTAAAGGGTTTAATCTTTATTTTTTAATATTTCCTCATTTTATTTATAAGATTAATAGAACTTTAATTTTATAAATTCATGCTTTATTAAAATTAAAGATGTAATATAAAGTTAAAATTAAATATAACTTATTTAGTTTTAAATAATTTACAGTCTAAATTTACTACTACTGTATTATATATTTGTGTAAAAAATGTGACAACTGAATTTAGTATTAAAAAATTCTTATTACAATAATAATAGTCGATTTCCGTGGTGAAGTGGTAGCGTTTTAGCCTGTCATCCTAAATCCCGGTCTGGCATGGCATTTTACATTCACTATAAAATTTAATTTCCATGTTCCCACGTACAAATTTCAAAAGTTTCTTTGGTGAATTAATGAATTATTTAATTATTTAAAAAAATAAAAATATAACATATCAACACTCGAATTTTCCTTCTTATTAAAATAATATTTTACTTAATATCATAATTATTTTTATTTAACAAAAAAAAAAATATAATTAAAAAAATGATATTCCTGGAATTTGGTTCATTGCTCGGCCTAGTTAAACATTTAAAAATATGTTAACTTAGTAGTCAAAGCCATGTCATTAATAAAAAATACTCTTTAAGACTTTAAACAAAGTTATTTAGAACGAATTTTTTATATATATATGTTTTTTTGAAGCGAAATAATATTCTAAAAAATAGTAACAATAAATTTAAAAAACTTTTATATCAGCTAAATATGAAGAAACAAACTACATAATACCTTATTAATTCGCATAAGTCCCCCAGCATTTTTCATGATTTCCTATTGAAAATTTCGGTGTACGAGTCGTCTTATTCGAATCATTATAATAACTGAGTAATTATCACTGCATTAACGATCTATTATATTTGATTATTTTACAAGCTAGTGTTGTATACGACTATGATTATGAATGATTATATAAAAACAAGTACAACACGAAAACAAAGATGAATTTTATTATAATACTCGCCTATGCCACTACAGGAAGTGTACAAGGGTTAAAACTCTATTGTCTCTATTATTAGTTCTTTATTCTGTAACAAAATACGTAGAATAAAATGAGTTTCTGGAAATTCGGTACATTCTAGATTTATTTTTATTAATTTCAGGTTAACTTCCTTCAAGCTTTTCATTTATCTTTCAGTATTTAGTTGATTTCAAACTTGTAAACGTGTCACATCTCAATTACATTTATTTTACTTTCTTTTTTAAATACCTTTTGATTAAAAATTATATTTGCAAACAAAAAGCATAACGTCATTCATTTACCGTTACCGAAAAATTAAAAGATGAAGATGAAATTATCGGTAACCTAGCAGCCAATAAAAAATATGACATCGATAAGTTTGAGATTGGCAAAAGAAAAAGGTTTTATTACTTGGCGTTTCTTCAAAAAGACAATTGTTACGTGGACCGAAATCCGTAATTTTATAATATATCCGTAATTAGATCAAGAGATATCTTTGTTTATTAAAAAAAGAAGTGTTTTGTAGTTTTTATAGATATATGGATTATAAAGACGAAACAAATAACCAGGTAATATTGAGAATTTTACAACTAGTAGAGGTTGGTTTCAAAAATTTATACGTAGATCTCGTTTGACTGTAAGAAGGCGGGCTACTATTTTTCAAAGATTGCAGATGCATACGATGAGAAACTTACAGAATTTCAGCGATATGTTTTTGGCTTGCGCAAAGATTAAATATCAAACTATCACAAATAGGTAACGCTGATCAAACACCTGTATACTTTGAAATCCCATGAAATTCAGCTATATGTTTAATTGATGAAAGACGTGTTCCTATTCGATCAGGTGATTGTGAAAAACAAAGGTATACACTTATGCTTGCCATTTTAGCAGGTGGAAACTTCCACTTTTGCTATTTTCAAGCGAAAGATTTTTGGCCAAAGAAAACGTTTTGGTGTAATGAAACTGGATGGTTGGATATTCATTTAATAGATGACTGGTAGAAATTGGTGTACTTTAGTAAACCCAAAAGCATGCGAGAGATAAAATCTATGCTCATCCTTGACAGTTTTCGGGGACCATTAACTTAAATTGTGAAAAATTCATTATCAAAAAATTATTCTGAATTAGTAATAATTCCAGAAGGATTATCATTTCTCCTTCAACCTTTAGATTTATGTATTAATAAGTCTTTTAAAGGATACTGAAAAAATCTTATTCTTCTTGGGTGACAAACAATGGTCATTCATTTACACTCACTGGATGAATTAAAAGATCATATCTCTCCTTTATATGTGAATGAATACTGATCGAATTGGAAGAAATATCTTTAGAACCAGTAATTAAAAGGTTTAAAAAGTGCTCGATTTCAAATAATATAGATGGGATGGAAGATGATATCCTCTCGGAAAATGAAGAGGACAAACACTGATTCTGGATCTGTAAATGGATAAGAAAATGAAGGAAGAGGTGTCCAACTGGAAAGCTTAGCAATTGTTCCAAATTTATTTATTGAAGTACGATCTCTAACCTCGTATAATTAACGTTAAATATGCAAATTATATATGTTATTCTCCAACAATGGAGGCGATTAATCAAACTCACCGCATTTATAAAAAAATCTAATTAGATTTTCAGCATTTTATAAATTGAAAGGGTCAATCAGGATAAACAGATTATGTTAACTGCTTGGATGATAGATATAATATAACGATAGAAATAACTGGTCAGATTGTTTGTTCAATTTTTCTATAAAAATATTTTTATTCAATTTTCACCATCAGTGCATGCTGAATGCGGTGAATAATCACCTCCATTGTTGGGAAATAGCATATGTAATTTGTATATTTAACGTTAATTAAACGAGGTTAGAGATCGTAGGTTGTGTTTGGCTTAAATGTAAGCTTCCTTTTTTTACGGGGGTTTCTCATAATGTATTTACCTTAGAGATTGGTATTGGGGTAATGTTTTTTATTGTCTGATTATCGTTTCAACACCCTCCTCCCCCACAGACCTTATTTGTATTTGCCGGAATATACCGGCGAAGGTAAACAAATACGGGTATTTTGGTCTTTCACCAATGTATTTAGTATGTGACGATATTCACTGAAGAATACTGACATTCTCTAATTTCAGTCCACAATAACATATGTGACGCTTCAAGATACTTGATACTATGTGACACTTCCAAGATACTTGGAATGGCTAAACATGGAGAAGCTGATTGCAGACATCCTAAAGAGGAAAGAAAAGGATTACAGAGAATGGGGGGCAGACTAAAGCCCGGGTGGAAGACGTAGAGAGGAAGGACAGTCCCCTGCTGAGATGCCATTCGTCGGTGCTTGCACGGATAGGAGGCAGTGATGAGGTTCGAGGACTCCCGACCCCCCGGGTCAAAAAGAAGAAATTAAAGAAAAGACCGAGTCCCGGCTGATGGGGCGGAGTCCCGGAAACGGCATAGCCGGTTACCCATCTCTGAAGTTAGAGGCAGGCAAATTAATATAAGAAGATCCAGAACCGGCGGCCTGACCTGCCATGCCGGACCTACTGCCGGCAAGCCCGTTATAGTCGCAAGGACACGCCTCTGGACTGAGTCATGCTTGACTGTAGATCCGGTCCAGGGATGTAGGGGAAAAAATACCAAGAAACTTGATCCAAGAAAAAAAAGTGATCCAAGAAACTTTCTCTGAAAGTAATGAACCAAAGTAATATTATTTTAATATCTGCTAAAATCTCATAATAATTTTAGATTTCAGATAGATATATTGCTTAAATTTATAGATAATTTTAGAATAAATATGAATATTTTTAACGGTTCATTTGAGATTACTATACGAAAAGTCAATTATGTTTAACAGTTTATCTTTCCTATTTTTAAACACGTTTCTTTTAAAAATAAAAACATAGTTATCATTGATTATTCACTTGGATAAATTAGACTTTTTAATTTACAAAAGAAACAATTAAAAAAACTGGCAGTCGGTAAGATAGTTATTGTTTAAATTTGGAATAAGTTCATAGATTAGAAAAAGAAATCAGTCTATTTCCATAATTGTCGTAATATTGGGAACTTAATTAAAAGCAATATATTTTGTTTCTTAGATCTAGTAGCGTGTGAATAGACAATTGTATAGTTATAATTTTTAAAACGATCGAGCCACAATTTTAACTACAATAAACTTCTTACTTAGTTAAATGTTTCTATTTACGTTTTAATGCAAGTATTTTAGTAAAATTCAAAACTTTCAAACAACTTTCTCCAAATAATCGACATTTCGGTAATAAGCTGTAGATTTAGACTAAATTACGTCAGATAAACAAATGTTTATTTTGTAATAAAAGTGATGAAAATTCATTTTAACACAATTACCTTGTATTATTATACAGTATATAATATTTAAGTTTTCAACATATTTTAATATTATATAATATACGTAATACCAACAAAGTCGATAGACGATACTTATCTAATTTTAGTATTCGGTCAAAGAGTGGCTGTGAGGTGGAAGTGCAGTGACCGAAAAACCTAAATAAAATACACAATTTGAAAATAAAGAACATAAAACACAGATTTGATAAAATGCCAGGAGACGATGTGACGCTTAGTGTATAGTGGGGGTGTGTATATGAGTCGATGAGGTAGAGGGATAGAATATATACTCTTATATTGTCAGGGAGAACGATGAAAGTGGGATATTCCACGCCGGTTATAGCGCTCACCATATAACATACAACAAAACACTAGTAAGAGACTGTTCTGTTTTGTGTGTTATTTCTTTATATATATATATATATATATATATATATATATATATATATATATATATATATATATATATACACACACATCTTTATTTAGATCTCTCTCTCTCTCTCTATTTCTCTCTCTCTCTCTCTATATATATATATATATATATATATATATATATATATATACACCAGTAAATGGTAAATGCTTGTGGGTATTTAAATTTCGAAAATAATCTGAAAAAAGCTTATTAGGTCTATAATAACTGAAGCCTTATATATTTCTTTTTTATTATTATTGTATTAAATTATAACATTATCTTTCAATAAACACATTAATTCGCAAAACTCATTCATAAAAAACATTTTATTTTCTTAATATGTAATAAAAAATAATTTATTTCTGTTATTTATATGAAGAATAATTCATTTTAACTTTAAACGGTGTAATAAAACAATTTTTTACTGAAATGACATATTTTTTTAAACCTCTATTTTACCCAAAGTTCCATAGAGACGCAAAACCAAATTAAAAATTCAAATAAAAGATTAGTTTTTTAAAATTAATTTATATTTTATATACTTTTTTGCTTTGATAGGAATTATATTATTTTAAAATAAAAATTTTTTTGGCATCAGTCGCCGAGTGATAATATCTCAACTTTTAATATGTAAGGTCCCGAGTTCAAATCCCGGTCAGGCTTGATACTTTTAACACGCTATGTATTTCATGCTTATGTAAAAAATATTTAAAAGAAAACAACCTACATTTAACAATTAATAAGTTGATGTAGATAATTTTTTTTAAATTATTTTTTAGTTGGCTGTCTGATATTTTTATAGGGGAACAACCTTGTTTGGAAGTTAATCAGATCTAAGATTAAAACAAAAAAAATCACATTTTTATCCTTAATATTATAAATGATTTTTTTTTTTAATTTATATCATTCTGATTGAATTATTAGGCGTTATTTTAGATTAACTCGTATAAATAAAATGGAAAAGATTTCTTAATCAAAATTTTGAAAAATCTTGTTAAAACGAAACTTAGTTAAAAAAAAGTTATTTATTGTTATACCTATCTGTAAATAAAACATTTTATTAGTCATCATTTTATTAGAGCATCTGCTCTAGTAGTTACAAAAATATATATAAAATAAAAATAATAATAGTAATAATTAATAAGTTTCTTCGGATAAGAACGGAGATTTCGTTTGAAATTTCCTAAAAAAAAACTTCTTATGGAAATTAGTTTTTTAAATCTTAAATATTTTAATTATTGTATTTAAAATTCTATTTTTTATTTAAATACATATCAGCGAGTGAATTTAAAAAAAAATGTTTATAAAATAATGAAATGTCAATTTAAAGAAAAGAATTTTCTTCGGAAAAAGGTATTAATTTTTTCGGAACCTAATTGTAAGATTTCGAATTCAAATTTTTGCTTAATTTAATATTTATATATGTTTAAATTCAATAAATCTTGATAAAAAAATATGTAAATATAAGTCCTAAATATGAAAATTAATTAATTCTAACCTCATACATAGCTTAAAAGTGCGAGTCCGAAGAAAAAAATACCTTTAGAATGTTTGGAGGTAACTTAATACTCAATTCGTTTGAATAACGTTTGATATGCAGGTAGCGTTGTTATTGTTTGTAGGGGTCGTTGCATTACAGTATGTTTGTTACATATTCATTTATAACAAAAATTCTCATCAAAGAATAATTTTTTTAAATTATTGTCTTTTACAATTATAGGTTTTTTTAAAGTCAATGTTACTTTGTTTTGTTTTTGGAACGGATGAATCACGAAGGTACATCTTCGAAGGGTTTTTCTATGAAAAAGAAAATAACATTCTACAAAATAAGTTTATACCACATTCCCGTAAATACGTAACCAATTTGATTGAAAAATAATAATAATAATATAATCAATTAATAAAATAGTATCAATAATAACTTATCAACTGATTCTTAATTCCTTCTATTTTTTCCAACGTTTATTTATATAACTTATTACTGTCTTACTGTTATAAATTACGTAAGATTTTATTGGGATATAGCCGAAGATATTTGATTAAAAAATAAAAAATCTGATGTGGACCCCACATGACTTCCATTACGACTATTAAATTACATATACACATTATTGATGTACTTCATTTAAATTTATTTCATTTGAAAGTGAGATACCATTCTGGAATTCTTTAATAAAGTGGGCATTTATACAACTGCTGAAATATTAGTTTTTATTAACATCAAATATTTATACAATTATTAATTCAACAATCTAATTAGGATAGAGTAAAAGTCAATTTATTACTCGTAATACTAGATCAGTCTTATTCGTATCTTCTTGAGTTACTGATTAACAAAAGTTGGACATTTCTGGTGTGTTGTATAAATAAAAGTTAATAATAATTAAATTATTCCGTTTAATGAACTCCTGTACACTAGTAAGTTACAAACGTTAATTTTGACCTTACGATGTAGAATAATCGGTTTTTATTATTGGAATATTTGTTACGTTGTTCTTGTGAGGGTCTATTTTTCAATCATTTTGTAGTTAACTTTAATGTAGGTAAAATTAAACAGAAATTAAATTAGAAAATTCAAAAATAATACGATTCTAAATTGTAATTTTCAATTAATATTAAATAATCAGATGCTTCACCAAATCTATTACTTATACACATATATAATAATGCCTATTAAATTACATACACACATTTTTAAAAGTACATAAAATTTTATTACACTAATAATTTCTGATTTTTTCATTTTTTTTTTTGTTATTACATAATTATTTATTGTAAAACTTTTTTTACATTCACGGGTTAATAATCATTAATAAATCAATATATTCAAATTAAAAAAAAACAAAAATAAATTGAAAAAAAAAAATTAGGAGTTGAAATCTGATTCGTACCGATGTGCCTTTCCCTTGTAAGATCTAAATATTTCATTAATTAAAAATGTTTAACTATAACTCTGAACCAATGAAAATAAGTACCACTTATGATATATCGTTGAAAAGCTCTCAATGAGGGCTTATTACTGCAGTTAAGAAAAAGTCCAAAATCCAAATTTGTTTTTGATTATGGCTTTTTTGGAGACTTTTGGTTTAGTCGATTGCAAGCAAAAGGAGAGGTGCACAACTAGATGGTACAACAGTCCTAAATCCAAAATTTCAACATCCTGCGGCTAATCGTTTTTGAGTTATGCAAGATACATACGTACGTACAGACGTCAAGCCCGAAATTAGTAAAAATGGGTTTAGGGATGATCAATATGGATATTTCCATTGAAATCTAAAAACTGAAATTTTTCGCGATTACAATACTTCCTTTAATTCGTACAAGAAAGCAATTACAGGTCATTTAATTAACTACTCAATGTTTTATATACGAAAGATTTTGTTTTACGCTTTACATATTTTGTGGAATAATTTTTAAATATATTTGCGAATAGATTCATGTAATTGTTACAGAACACAGTTACGCAATCCATTTTTACTTATGAAATAAAATTAAAAAGCATGGACATAAATTTACTTGTAAATATTTGTATTGTGTGTGTGTGTGTGTGTGTGTTGTGTGTGTTTAGTAGGCACAACATAAAAGACATAAAATAAATATAACGCGAGTTAATTTCACACATAATAAAATATTTATGCTCAATAGAGTAGATCGTATAAACTTGTCTTCCAGATGAAACAGAATGCTAAAGTGCCGAAATCCATCAATAAACTTATCCCCATAAAATATTCGTGACTATATCAATACGTCTTGAAACATTTTCATTATTATTACTACAGTTTTATGACCAAAATATATATACCTCACTTGAATTGTTAAAAAAAAAAAAAGAAGTAATTTATTTGCTTAAAAATTCCAATACGAGTTATAAATATATTTACTTAAAAATTTTGAAAAGTAGTAATATCGTAAAATGTGTATAACAATGTTTTAAATATTCATAATTTCTTTAAATATTATTTTTTTAAACTGTTAAAATATGATTCATTCAGTTAAAAATAAAAAAATAAAAAATGTATAGAAAAAATATTCAAAAAATTTGATTTTCAACCGAAAATACTTTCAACGAAAGATTATTTCAGATTTTTAAACTGTACTTCAGATTTGTCCATGACGATTTTCTGAAGTATTATCTCTCACTTTTGAATATTTCTTGATTTTGGATTATTTCCGTCACCACAATAGATAATTCATGGGGGAAAATAAAACTTTGATAAGAATTAATCAAGTTAAGATTAAATATTGATAAAAACTATTGGAATGTATTAAGTAAAATATAGATCTGAGAATTCGATAATGAAAATTCCTCAAAAAAAAAAAAAAAAAAAATCCAAACCTTTTAAAATTTGATTAGTGGTCGCTTGCTGCTCCGCAAAGTTATTATTACAAACTAATGTTTTATAAATATTTAAATAAATATTTTAAAAAAAGTAGGCTGAAGACCTATTCCATTTACAACAAGTCTCACCCTCAACCCCAAGGGGGTTTTTCTCTTTCCTTTCCTTTCCTATCACAAGTAAAATTCGTGCTCAAAACTTATTTCCAGTTCGTCCAGACGTTCTACTGAACGGATTTGGCTGTTTTTTTTTTTTATATTGCTCGGGACGACCCACAAATTTGTCATCAAATATCCACAGACTGATTTTCCTGTGAGTAATATCCTCAGTTTAGTAACAAATGAGGGATTCTCAGACGAGACTCAAGTTTGGAGTCTGATGACCCTTGATGACATACCTATGGATCATTCCGAAAAGAATTTTTTAAAAATCAGCCCTAACCGTCCAGTAGAACGCCCTCACGGACTGGAAATAGGTTTTCGGTCCAATATTTTTTAATATATAAGATTAACTATAAGCTTCTACAAACTATTCTACGTTGAAACATTCAGCAGATTTGTTCAAAGAACAATAACATTAAACGGAAACTCTTAGTGGGGCTACCTCTATTTGAACAATTTAATGAGTTGTTTTTGCAATTTAATGCATTTAAATCCAGTCCAGTGCATTTAAGTCCAATGTATTCATCTTTATCAGTATACTCCCGTAGGAGAAGATACCCACATTGTGACAATCTCGGTCCTCACATCAACCCATCCGTTCAGCCCTGATGAGCTTTAGCAAAGGTAATCTTCTAGACCCTCAATACCCGATTATATATTTCAGTCATCAATACTGCCTCTATCAGGATGGCACCGCTGAAAATGCCTCAAAAGACATTTCTATCAGTATTAAAACCTATCAACTAACAAAAGATATTATCTATACATCTAAACCGAATAAAAAAAAACAAAAAAAAACTGATAATCATAAAAATTTACAAATTGAGCTGCAACAGAACATTAATCTCATACCCTCAAAAATTACTCGCAACATCGTAATTTTAACCTACCGTAATAAAGTAACTAAACTTTTCAATCCACGAACATACCAAACAACAACCGGGGACAATTGCCGAATGCACCTACTCTGGCGGAAAAGCACCCAAACGGGTCCCTAGCCACGCAGGCTACTATTCTACATCAATAATCCTCTGCAGTCCTTTCAAGCGCCAAAAACCTTAAAAATCATTCAACAATCCGTCACTCATCTCTAAATTTTCCTTAGCCTTCATATTCAGACTCGAACTAATACCGTCAAGCAGGGAACAAAGTACAGGGTTAGACATAATATGCATCGTCCAATACTAAGCATTGAGGACACTGATCCGATGAAATCAAGCCAAATCGAGCCAGCCTGCCTCGGAAACACGCCATACCGTGAAAGGAACTGATCCCATACCAGTTCAGGGAAATCCACGAGGCGACTCTCAACTCCCTTTCGTCTGGAAGGAGATCGTGCGTATACCACCCATCTGCCGTCTCATCCCACCTGTCCTGCCAAATACCAAAACCTTCCTCCTCTATTTCCCAAATAGGTTGAGCAGTCAGTTCACCCGAATTCTTCGCATCGCAATGTAACTGACGTTCTGACGTAAGGACGTCAACCGGTTTAACACCCGCGATAAGTAGAACTGCCTCACGTGAAGTCGTCCTATAGTCCCCCGTCACAATAATTAACAGGAGACGCTGAGCCTTCAACAGAATATCGCGGTAGCTTTTATACCTAATAACTTTTATACTAATTCTGTTTGCTGAAGCAAGTGTTGCGTAATGCATAACCTTTATTCAAAATTTTGTCTCGCATTCACCTTTATACAAAATTTTCTTTGTTTTAAAATTTAAACCCAATCGGGGTGGACCACCCTACAAATGCCAAAGAAGGCATTCATAGCGCCTTCAAACGTCTTCTCTAGGCGTCTTCACGCCTTCTTAGCGACATTCTGAAAGTGTTCCTTGAATCTGAAATTCCCATCAACGAATACACCCAAATACCATTCCAACGAGATATACCGAGTAGGATGGCCGGTCATCGAAACACGGGCGTGCCACGTAGTTTCTGTTCTTTATCAGTATAATTAAGTTTTGAAAGATTAATCAATTAATCGTCGGATTTTGTTTCCATTTCCTTATTGTCTAATAAATTCGTTCACAAATGATTTTTATGAGATTTTTAAATCACTTATTTGTTTGCAGAAATATTTAAATTTGTCCGAATTATTTTATTTGTAATGTTCAATAGTGCTTGTGTAACTGTTGGTGGGAACGCTGAATTATTTCTATGTCTGAATCTGAGACGTGCTCCGTATCTAGTACGTACTGGTTTTATAAATGATTTATATATTAAGATTTTATTATATAGCGATAATGTAAAAAGTTGTCCTACAATCCAAAGGGATTGCTTGAATTTTACGTCCAGGTGCTAGCGGTTATGTTGGATATGTTTTTCCATTTAAGTCTTTTGTCCACGTGAACAGTAAAACATTTAACGATGTTTGCGTACGGAATTTGTACATTATTAAAATATATTGGACAGTTTTCATGACAGAGAGTAAATATAATTTGTGTTCTCTTTACGTCTTAGGATTTTAAAAGCTTTTTTAAATAACATTTAAATGGTTTTTGTAAGTAAAATGTTTGTGACTGGATCTTTTGAACTCAGCTTGTTTAACTAGAAGTTTAGTTTCGTTTTTAATTTTTGTGATTGTTTATTGGATGTAATAAAATATAGCAGTTAAGATTCTATTTAAGAAAATAAGTTTGATTTTTGAAAATAAACAATGGAAAATTAGAAAAATATTTTCTAATAGTAAATTCTGAAAAAGATTAACTTGATCACATGGATCCAGGTACGAATAATGCAGAAAATATTCTAACGATCGGTTGAGTTTTTCAGGAATTATTATTTGTACGACTAGAATAGACTTACAACCGCAATCAATTCTTTAATATATAACAATACCAGGCAAGAATGAAGATTTAAGGCATACACAATTTGTTCAAAGAAGTATCCAGGGAAAGATGAGCACAAAATTGGCCAACTTCTAATTAAGTCAGTTGATTTTCTCCGTCTTACACACTCATTTTCGCCCGCCTTCAATCTCAGCAATGATAGGGTGTGTATGAATGCTTCAATTTCCACAACGTACAAGTAAATTAATGAAATTAATTTTCACTTGTTAAGCTATACTAATTTTAGCATGAAAGGACTACAGCAAAAAATAAACAAATAAATAGCTGAAAAAAATGACTGTAGTGTAATGTGTAGGATATATTACGTATCATAACCCACTATAAGTTCCAAAAGTTATTTCTAAAATTGATATAGCCATTCTCAAGATTAGATATATCACACCTGATTTGCTGAAAAAAAAAAAAGTTGAAAGTGCCTTCCTCCTTCTCTTCTTCCTTAAACTGAATATACTTTTGTATTTCAGCTTGCAGACTGGACGATATCAGATGATATAAAAATAACATTTTCAATTTTTGGCTTTATAATAAAATAACATCCCAATAAACTCAAAAAAGCAAGTCTGACAGAATGAAGTATTGGAAAGGAATCAAGAAAAAAAAAGACAAAACAGAGTTGACTGAAGTAGTCCACTATGACTTAAAAATCCTCAAAAAAAAAACATCATTATTATCATCAGAGAAAGCTGTTATTATTAGTACCGATTGTTTTCATACGTCACAAACATAACAAATATTGGAATTTCATTTAATGTCACTTTCAATCTATTGTAACACATGAATGTATCATTTCTATTAAGAATATATATTAATATACATATATTAAGAAATATATTCTGTTTTCAGTAGGGTTCTGAAAATAAAATGTATTGTTAAAAGTTATATAACAGAAAACAGCTTAAGAAAATGGTAATTGAATAATAGAAGTTGTTAAGGAAAAGATTGTACGCAATTGTTTGAAATTTTTTTACCTAGCTAATTATCACAATTACTTTTATTATTACATTTTTTATACCAGGTTAGTAACATTAAATTTTAACAAATATTTTAAAAAAAAGAGAAGAAAAAGGTTAAATATTTAAATTATTTATTTTGTCATTTCATACTCGTCATGTATGGAATTGTATAAAATTTTTTCAGATGTTTTCTTTCTTTAATCAAAGAATAGTTTTCAAGTTCTTTTTTCTTTTTATTTTAGATTGGTTCTGATTTATTCAAGTTGATCATGAGACAAAGCAAAATAACAAAAAAGAAAAAGTAAAAAAAAAAAAAAAGAAAAAAAGAGCAGATACAGCCGTAACGCCGGTGACTCAAGTAGAACGGTGTACATCACCGCTTTTGGTCTATTACAATTATTTTAACGCATAAATAAAACTAAAAACAAAAGATTTTCTTTCTTTAATATTTAAAAATTATAATTCTAAATATTACAGAATTCAAGGTTGAAATATTTTTATTAAAATGATGAAATAGACTAAAATACATTGCGTGACGACACAGGTTTTGGGTGTACATTAACCGTACTGACGGAAGCTTTAATTCTCACTGGTTGTGTTTCCATATTATAAAATATATATAGTATGGGGTAAAATTTGTTGAACCGTCTACTAAAAGCGAAACACTAGCTTCTAGAATTCATTTATATAGAATACAATGAGGTTTTTTTTTAACAAAAAGGGGAAATTCATTTCCTGCAGTAAATTTACTACTATATTCGGGGCTGTTAAAAAGTTATGTGAGAATCAAACAACACAAAACTAATAGTAATAATGAAATTTTGTTTAATACTTTCAAGTGGAACTAACAACTAATAATTTTATTTTAATTGTATTAATAATTATGGCTCATTAATTATTAACGTAAGCTGTATTTATAATTTTAAATTGTTAATATGCATCTATAATAATAATAAGTTTTAGTCTGAACATTTCTTGGAATACATTTTTTCCCGATATATTTTTTTCATATGAAAAATAATGCAAATTAAACCATAATTTTGTTGCATATTTACTAATCCGGTCATGAAGGAAAAAAGAACTGATTTTTTTCGATTAACTCTATTTGCTATGTTTTATTCTCCTTTCTCCCCCCTCCCCTAACCGGATTCGCAACTAAACATAAACTCGGTTCCGAGGGGTGACATAGTCACTAACTACCTCGTCGGGAACAAAGTTCCCGCCAGATAGCCGGGAATTGGTCTTTTAGGCGCCATGACTCTAAGAAAGGGACCCCCCACCGGGACTCGGTCTTTATGCTTTGTCTCTAATGAAGAACTCCGGAAAGAATACCCCGCTGGAACAAGGGCTTACTTTCCCCTCAACAGTACTGTAAGAGAGTTCCGACCTGATCATCGTAAGCGGAAGAACGAGACCTACTACCCTCTCCCGGATGGGGCTGTCCCTCAGAGATATCATAATGCTCCTACAAAGGAGTTCCAGATGCCGATGGAGTCATCTTACATATTCGAGCCCCGGGTGCATGACCATTAACATTTGCTATGTTAATGCTGTACGAGGTGTGTGAGAAAAGTAATGAGATTGGTAACACTGCAAGCGATCTGGCAACGCTGTGTCTACCGGTCTGTGCTAGACCGGTTTATTCATCCCTTTCACATGCTCAGTACGAATTTCAACTCCGTTCAGCCAACATATTATTTTTGACAGCGCCATCAGTGAAGTTGAGTTTTTGTTGGAAAATGGAGCATCGGAATTTAGAGCGACGTTGTGCAATCAAGTTTTGTGTTAAACTTGGGGAATCCGCGAGTGTGATCTTTGAAAAGTTGAAATATGCCTATAGGGAACATTGCTTATCAAGAGCACAAGTTTTCCGCTGGCACAAATCATTTTTGAAAGGGTGAGAACACGTTGAAGATCAACCTCGAGGGAGAATTTCAACTCAAAAATCTTGAAACGTTGAGCGTGTCAGGGTTCTTGTGAGATCAGACCGTCGTTTAACAATAAGGATGAAGAGTGAACAGTTAAACCTAAACACTTTCACCGTAGATCAAATTTTGACAGACGATTGGACATGCGAAAGGTTTATGCGAAAATGGTGCCGAAAAACTTCACAACGGAACAGAAGGACAATCGAAGAAACATGTGCGTTGATTTTCTTGAGAGGATTGACAATGGCCAAGAATTCTTCAATCGTGTGATCACAGGTGATGAATCCTGGATATTTGAGTACGATCCTGAAACAAAGCGGCAAAGCGAAGAGTAGCACACTTCGAGTAAGCGAAGAGTAGCATACCGAAAAAATGTTGAATGATCAAAACCAATCTGAATTTCTTTTTTGACAGTAGGGATATTGTGCATAAAGAATTTGCTCCTCCAGGACAAACTGTCAACCAAGTGTTTTACAAAGGTGTCCTTGAAAGGCTCAGCAAAAGAGTGATTTGTGTGAGACCAGACATTGCAGTCAAGTGGATGCTTCATCATAACAATGCCCGGTGTAACACGGCCATTTCCATCAGGGAGTTTTTGACTTTCCGTCAGACTACACAAAACATCGCTGGAATGAGTAATAGTGTAAAAATTAATCCTAAACTATCAACACGCCATCAAGTACAACAATTAAAAAAATCACGGGTTTCAGTACAAAGAATTTTAACAAGACCTTCTCTTTTATGCGTAAAAATTCAATTGACGTAACTCCTGTTTCCTAGAGATCATCAATGTCGGAGACACTTCGTCAATCGGATGTTAGAGTATAAGGATATGGATTATGAATTTCAAAGGAAAGTAATCTTTAGCGACGGGACTCATTTCCACCTCAACGGTTTCGTGAATAAACAATTTTTTTTTGAATTTGTGGCAGTGAAAACGCAAAGATAGTTAGTTAACAAACAATCCATGCACCCACATAA
Source organism: Lycorma delicatula (assembly GCF_047948215.1). Classification (NCBI taxonomy): domain Eukaryota; kingdom Metazoa; phylum Arthropoda; class Insecta; order Hemiptera; family Fulgoridae; genus Lycorma; species Lycorma delicatula. Next base: position 70,952,364 of record NC_134464.1, on the reverse strand, counting down.
AGAGACAGAAATGCTACGCAATTTGAGCTGAGGAAGTGACTCGTTCCTATTTCTTCGAGAACGACATTGGTGTTATTATAGTTAATGCTGTTCGTTATGCGATAATCGAGAAATTTTATTTGTCAGAATTGGAAGATATAGATATGGAAAATATATGGTCCTAATAGGACGGTGTGATTTGCCACACAGTACGTCAAACCAAGCAATTATTGAAGAACAAATTTTCAGGTCGTGTAACCTCTCGTTTTGGAGATTACAACTGGTCAGAAAGGTCATACGATCTAACAACTCGCGATTACTTATTGTGAGTGTTATTTGAAGAATAATCCATACGAAAATAACCCACAGACAGTTTAGAGTTGAAGAACCAAATTCGTCTTGCATTGAAGAAATCGATTTGAGTCGATTTCTTCCATCTGCTGACGGAGTCATGAAGATTTTTTGGCTGAAATATTATTTCATATTAGTACATACTACATTGTACTTTACATAACAATAAAAATATTAAATATTGTTGACAAAAAAGTGATTTTTTTTTCTTAATTAAAATAACGGGTTTTATTGAGACACTGTTACAAAACAGGTAATAAAATTCTACAAATTAATAACATATCTCTTTATGTTGGGGAAAAATAGATTTTATAACGCATTCTTACTGAATTGAACAATATTTATCTTAACTACGATTAAAATTTTAGATTTGTCTTAAATTACCTCTCTTTTGTTAATAATAATTTTTTTCCTAGTAAACAATACTGTTAAATTTTGAACCGGAGCCTTGATTTCCATCTGGTGGAAATATTTTGTTTGGTTTTTAATTTTTTTTGGTGTGGATTATTCTGTGGAACAGATATCAAGGAATTTAACTTATTATTATGTTTACTAAAAAAATTTGGAAAATATTTTATCATTTTTTAAACCTCAGTCCACCTTCTTTCTATCAATCGTTTTAAAATTTTGTGTTTTATAAAAGTGTAAGATGCACTTTAGTAAAATTTTTTAACGCTAAAAAAATTGAAACAACTTCTCAACAATTTAAAAAAAAATATTTCCAACAGTTGTTCTGTTTGTTACGAAAAACATGTAATGTAAAACCTTTAACGTTGTTTGTCGACAAATAGAATAGATAGTAGTGAAAAAAATTTCAATCCAAAAAATACGTGAAACGTATTATTAAATTAATACTATATTAATAAAGTTTTTTTCATTTAATTACTGGATGCAGCCTATCTGATTTAAAACAACAAATCTGTATCCTAAACTCAACAAAACCTCAAATTTTTTTCGACCTTAAATCGAGCGTAACTCAAGAGTGACTCATCATCGGGTTTCCCCGTTAGAGAGATTATCATAAAGACCGAGTCCCGGTTCCCATAGTGCGGACCCAGGGACGGCATAGCAGGGCCTGGGGGATCCTACTCTGGGGGTTTGAGGCGGGCGCAAAGCAAGATCCGGCTGGCGGGCCGAGTCGTGGAGGCTCTTTAGAGTAAAGGATACTCCCCTGGGCTGCGTAATACTTAACTACAGGATCTGGCTCGGGGGAGAAGGTGAAAAAAAAGAAAAACAAATTTTCACATGCACAACTTCAGATACACTACTATAGCATATCTAAATTTCAATGAATTGATGTAGGTTTGGAAATTTTCGAAGCACAACATTTTTATACATAGGCCTATAAATCTATATATAATATATATTTGTAAAACAACATGCCGTAAGTGATCCATAATCAATGCCCAGCAAAAACTATTTAATATAAATTGATTAAAATTTGTATATACGTCCTTCTTACGGTGTAAATTCACATTACGAAAGGATTTTTTGAAATTCCGAGTTTAAATGGTTAAAAAATGGAGTAACATGAAATTTACTATTTTTTTAAATTTTCGGTAACAAATGAAAGTATCCACTTGATTTGTGTGTAATGTTTATGTGAATGTATAAAAACTAATTTTTAGATTTTTGAAATACCAAGTTTGAAGGGTAAAAATGGATTTTGAATTTTTTTGAAAAACTGCTATTTTTTCTTTTTAAATTTTTCGGTAACAAATGAAGATATCCATTTGAATTTTGGTGTGTGTAATCTTCATGTGAATATTTAAAATTCAGTTTATGAATTTTTTGAAATTCAACCTTGAAAGGGGTGAAGAAAAGTAAAATATTTTGAAGATGATTTCTAATTTTCTCCACTTCTGACTATACTAAACGAGATTATTTACTAGATTTGTGCTGGGAAATACTCTTCAGATAAATATCTTTAACTTTCTTTTTTCTGTTTATCCTCCGGAACCCCGTCAGGATTACTGCAGAGGATGATATGTACGAATGTAAATGAAGTGTTTCACAGCCACAGGTCGACAATTTCTGAGATGTTAATTGAAAACCAACTACCAAAGAGCAGCGGTATCCACGATCTATTATTCAAATCCATATAAAATCCTATATATTCTATATTCAATCCTATATTCAAATCCTAGCCTTTACTAGGATTTGAACCTTAGAACTCTCAACTTCGAAATCAACTGATTTGCAAAGACGCGTTCACCACTATATAAACCCGATGGGTATAGGATAAATATCTAAAAATAATTTTCGGTTATTTTAGTGAATTTCCATTTTTTAAGGGATGCGACGGTGTACGACGTGACGGCTCAACCAACACAGCCACTGCCATTGTTACTGTATGTGCGACGCATTTGTATCCGGTTACTTGACTAAAAAACATAAAATAAAAAAGTTAAAATTTAAAAAAAAAAAGAGAAACGAAGTTACGGTCACTTCTTAATGGTGTTTGTCGAGTAAACGTTAAGAACCGGGAAAAATACATTTTTACCCGTTCTTCGTACGGATAATCATGTATAACTAATATTTTCAAGATGGAGGCCGACTATTTTGAAACCCGCATTCTTCAGAACATTCAAAGTTTCGAGTCCTGTATTGACCAAACTGTTCTAGAGAAATACAAAACACTGATATTTTTTATTAATTGAAGAGATTTTAACTTTTATTTATCATTATTATTTTCACAAGTATGAGATAATTGAACACACGTGGTTAAGGGGGTATAGCCCCCTGGCCAAACGAGAATTTAATCTTTAATTGTTCAAAAGAATTTTGAAGAATTTGTTTTTTTAAGAGGAATAACAAATACGAAAATAATTGGTTTTCAAATATATTTATTTCTTATGAAATGATGAATATATAATTTCTTTTATAGAACATTTTAAAGAAGTATTAAATGTTGGTAAAATAATTGCCGTATATTAAAGAAAGTTATTTGATACTAATTTAAGTATTATTATTTAATTCAGGAGTCGTGGAGTTATGCATTTCTGTTTGCCGTTATTATTAACTTTTTTTTTATGAAATTACAAATGTCCCTAAATTTAAACTCTTATTTAACGGTAATTTGCTTCGTTTGACATCCCAGTTGTTATTTTTAAAATTTAATTTTAGCATAAATTTGTTTTTGATATAATACAAATAATAGTTATTTTATTTATAAATTTATTGATATTCATATAAAGAAATAGGGTACAATTTTTGTTACCAATACTTAAAAGAAGTTTTTAAAACCTGAATAAATCTGATATATAGAAGGACGTTCCTTCAGACTGTAATACTAATTTAAATATTGTTGCTTACTTCAGGGGTCATGCAGTTAAGAATTTCTGCTTGTTTTCTTTTTTCTTTTTCTTTTTTTTTTGTAGGCTGGACTGGATAGCAGCCTGATGTTACCATGTACCACCACGCGCGATGACTAACCAACCACGCATTATATACGCCCACATATTGCAAATGTTAGTTGAGTGTGATTTATTTTTTTCAGGGCTAACATTGTTATTGTTATCAGTGAAGGAAAAAAAACGCTTAGTTGGCGTCGTGCAGTGTTGTCAACGTTTAAAAAAATGTATTATTAATAATAATAAAATTAAAATAATATCTATCAACACTAGGATTAATGATAAAACTATATACATAATTTATTTTAAAGGAGGTCGTTAAACCTAACAATAGCCGATGATAATATTGATAACTGTAGACCGCACATTGTTAACCTGATCCTAAGCAGACATACACATTTTTCTGATAAAAAAATTCATGTCCTTTGTGTCCGCATTCTTAAGGTTATGATTATATTAAAAAAATGCATTAATAAAAAAAACAATCTTGAAAATACTAATTCCGTTATATTTTCTTTGGCGTGAAATTAATAAAGATTTATCATCTTGAGAAGAAAAAATATATTCTCTTAGATAACATTTTTTTGACTACTTACGTGTTTCGAAATCTATGAATAGTTATATTTTTACGAATACAAACTCTACGTTCATAATTTATGTGAAGTATGTCTTTCAATTTGACATAAATGCGGTCAGAGCTGTTGTAATGGCAAACTAGCAAATTATAAATAATTATTTACGGTAGGTTTTTAGTTTAATTGGTAACCATATCAATAAAACGAAGGTTTACAACTTTTAAGGTAATTCATACAGTTTTTAATTTAATTGGTAAGAATGTTTAATATATAGTGGGCTATATATTGTGGAAACCTGGTTCGTCGAATTTTGTTCGTTCGAACCAAATTCATTTTTTTCGCCCGTGTGGGGATGCTAGCGATCAAAGTCATGAATAAACTTGGTCTTTCAAAAAGTTCAGTTTACCGATAATTTTTCTTGAGTGCACCGTATACGACCTGTATGTTGAAGGAACAAATCATTGTTCGCCAAGAGTCAATCATTGAACACCGTTCAAGAGGATAGCAGTAATTGACTCTTGTTCAAGATTAATCTGTTATTTCTACACGATTATGTAGCTACACCGTTCAACGTGTTGGTCGATATTTGACCACGTTAGACAATAAAACTTTCATGAATCCATCTTTCCTTACGGATTTTATCAAAGCATATCGGTAATACGCTTGCCAGTTCCCAGACTTGGACATCCGAGTGATTTATTTCCCATATCATGGGAAATAAAAAGATGGAAAAATATGAGGATAGACTCTTCTTTGAAATTACCATCAAATCATGTTCAAATTTTTTAAGATGTCGACAATATATATATGTATACATAAATAAGGAACGGTCTACACAAACAATAATCGGAGCTCAGAAATTGGTTAACGCAACTGTATCGGGATATATCTTATCTCCCTATTCGTCATAGAGTCTGGACATCGAACCCTTGCTGCTGGCTTTTTCTAATTTCGGGCGGTGATTTAATTTTTAATGGCAATTATACATATATTTTTTATTTTTAAAAGGACGGAGTTGGGGAATTGTGTTCCGGTCCTTTATAGATCTAATTTTGAAAATTATTTAACAAGGGTTATTCCTTGGAAGATTAGCAAGATATTTGTGTTTTAGTCTCACTGCGATTCCCATTCAATCCGTCCATTGAAGGGCTTTCGGTTGCTAGTGCCTTTTGGTCTAGTAGGAATGCGCTTGATGGGGCCCTTCTTTTTGAAGGGTCACCACTACACTCCCCTCGTGGAGGGAATCGCATGTGTAGGCTAATAATCCCGGGTACAGATGATGATTTAGTTCATTATAATAGTGGAGATAATTTAAATAAAGGTTTGTAGAAATAATCAAAATAGTGGTACGTCAATATGTGCCAATGCCAAGTGGTCAACATAGCACCACTAATGTTTCACTATTAACTATTCTCTTTAATAGTGGTATTGTAAGGTGTAATAATAGATAAACAAAACAGTGGTATCTGTGTACCAAATAGACAACAGAATGCCATTGATGTTCTACTAATTTAATCTAAATGTTCATTCGTGCATTATATAAAATAGTGATAAAAATGTTTTTTTTTTTTTTTTGTTTTCAGTAATTTGACTGGTTTGATGCAGCTCTCCAAGATTCCCTATCTAGTATTAGTCGTTTCATTTCGGTATATACCCCCTACATCCTACATCCCTAATAATTTGTTTTACATATTCCAATAGTTGCCTGCCTGCACAATTTTTTCCTTCTACCTGTCTCTCCAATATTAAAACATAAAAATGTTAACTGTAACTTTCAGGTTTAATTTATCTCATCCATTATTTAAAACCGGACTATTTATTAATTTAAAAATACGGGTTTTCAGGCGGGTTAAACTCACTCTTTTCTATATATTCTTTTCATTTAACAACTCGTGATGAATTTTGACCAAAAAAAAAAAAAATGAAATCAAGAGATGTTTTCAACAACTGTCGGTCTTTAAAGGGAAAAAAAATGTTTTGATAGAGATTCTAACCATACTTAGAGGAAAACAATTTTTTTTGCTATTTACACAAGATCCACAGATGAAACATTGCAGTTACAAAAAAAAATACATTTTATAGAATTATTTAAATTTATTTACTTTTTTATTTTGATCTACTGTACCCTATTTCTATTAAATAATAAAAACGTGGCGGAAATTCAGTAAAATAATAACAATAATAATAAAGTGACTGACCCGTTAAAATAAGCGTTAAAGATTATTGCTAAATCTAATCATTATGTAGAGTAATTAAAATAATAATTTAGAATAGAAACAAGTTTGTTTATTTGTTTTGTCAAGCATGTCCGATTGTTAATTCTATTAGCCTAAATACTGTGTGACCTTGTCTGTTGCAGTGATCCATAATGGCCATGACTCATAGGCTATGTCACATTAACTATACGCGTATCTACTCTACTCCCTTTCCAATTCACTAACTCACTCATATCACTATTTCCATCTATCTCCCTCTTTATTATCTTCATCGATCTCCACATATACGTATGTGTGTGATGAAGTATGATGAAGTACATAAAATATGGCTCGATTTTTCATTTATTAATTAAAATATGAGTAAATTTGAATTATTATTAATTTTTAGTGGTTATTTATTCATTAGTTATTTAATCATGCGTTTAGACAGATTTATTTATTGTAATATTTTGGTGTACATGATGTAACCAATGCTCTTAGTTTTATAAAATACAATAAATATATTATTATTAAAAAAAAAAGAATTATATAATTGCCGATGAAATTGAAGCTTATTAAATCACTTTATAAGCTTAAAAGAACTAGGATTGTGTTATTTATTTTCCAATCATTTATCTGTTAAAAAGTTTTAATTTCTTTAGTGAAATTATTGTTAAAAAATATATTTAAAGAAAATTATATATATATATATATATATATATACCGGTAACAATAAAATTAACAATTTCTTTTCATTTATAAATTTTGAAGCTATCTTATGGGATTAGGGAAAAAGTTTCTTTGTATTCTCTCGGTAGATAGATTTAGGATCGCATGACTCTGGTAATATTTATAAAATTTGACAACACTTGGGTGCTTTTTTTGAAAGGTGACTTATCACTGAATATTTTTTGAAAAGTTATGATTATATTTATTTATACATATAAAAGTTATTGGATCTTGAAAATGAATGAAAATAAAGAAGAAATTCAATAAATTTTGAAATTTTATTCGAAAAAAGTCAAGAATGCGACTCTGTGTTAAAAATATTTGTGTGGTTTTTATTTGGATATAATGTAGCATCAAGTACGTGTGGCTCAAAGCTGGTTCAAGCGTTTTCAATCTAGAAATTTTGATATCAATAATCTACCTCGCTTTGGTCGGTTAATGAGTGAAAAGGTCGATGAAATCATCCAAAAACTGGGTAATATCTACACAGCAGCAGACGTGATATCAGTAACATAAACCACAAAACCGTTTGAAGAAGAATAGATAAAAAAAATCGATGTTTGATGGCCACATGATTTAAAAATGAGAACTTTTATGAATCGAATTTTCATCTACGTATCGTTGCTAAAACAGAATGTAATCGAACTGATTTTGAAACGGCTTATTATACAGTTCATGAGAAATTGATCGTGTTCGACAATAATAAACGGAAAAGATCGTGGCCGAAGTAACGTGAATTTTCGGAAACTGTGGCAACTTTCATGATGACAGTGAAGTGTTATCAGGTTTAGAGGGTTTAAAAGATGACCTTCCATCAGGGTAAACCCGATCATGGATAGGAACGGAGGGAGTGGTGTGGCGACCGGGATCGTCACAAGGCGGGTGTCTTACCCTACGGGAGTCAGGATGTGGCAAATTCAGGATTTGTGGCAAAAAAAATGATACTTTGTGATTGGTGGAATCGAACAGGAATTATTCACTATAAGCTGCTGCCAAACGATCAAACAATCGATTCTAATCTCTACTATCATCCCGACCCGTAGGGATCATAAGCTTAAAATGCCGAGATAAAATGTCAGCTGAATGTAAGACACCCTCCGCCGCCACCTCCGTTCCGAGCCCTACGGGCTTTACCGGAGTTCATCTTCGAAATCTCGGCTTTTGACATACTCCAGTCCGCCTCGGCCAGGATGCCACGAGTGACATTCCCATCGGTGTACTACTAATTAATGAACTCAAAACAATTTCACACAATCTCTACTATCAATAACTGGAAAGAATATGCTAAGTGATCGACATAAAGCGACCTTAATCTATCGATAGGAAAGGTATCGTCTTCCATTACGACAACGCCAGACCTCACATATCTTTGGTAACCCTTCAAAACTGAGACAGCATAACCGGGGAGTTTTTTTGCTTTCATCGTATAGTTTTGACCTTTCATCGCCTGACGGTACGCAAACCTGTCTAAACAGTATAAAGTTGGTTTCAAAAGAGGCCTTTTGTTTCTTTTTCCTGTTTACTCTTCGGGAATTACCGTTCAAGTATTACTTCAGAGGATGAATAAGGATGATATGTATGAGTGTAAATGAAGTGTAGTCTTGTACAGTCTCAGTTCGACCATTCCTGAGATGTGAGGTTAATTGAAACTCAATCACCAAAGAACACCGGTATCCATGATCTAGTATTAAAATCCTTGTAAAAATAACTGACTTAACTAGGACTTGTACGCGGGAACTCTAGACTTCCAAATCAGCTGATTTGGGAAGAAGCGTTCACCACTAGACCTACTCGGTGGGTGGGGACCCACGGGGTTGGTCTCTTCACAAAAGGAATTTACCAACACAAACGTAATAACAAAACAAATAAAAATAATCACAATGAAAAAAAATAACAGTTTACAATAGGAAACAAATTATTAAAGGAATTTCACAAGCAAATGATGCAAAGGATTAAATAACAGTCGAGAGCACGATCGATCACTTTAGTATATGAATAATCCTCAAATAATTACAATCGCGGGCTGAATTCTCACTCGTAGTAGATGCATAAAAATAATGTAAATGTAATAATATAGTAAAATATAAAAATAATATAAATCCAATTTAACAAAGTAGATTGTCAGTAATAATTAAAATTTTAGTTCTGAAAGGTAAACTCTTAAAATTCTGAAAGGTAAATACAAAATTTTGAGAAAAAGTATATTATATTTGCTGCCTGCACACTTACAGTATTATTTTAATTTAAATTTATTAGTATATATGTATATATTATATGTGTGTCATAAAATGTGTGAACTAAGAGAAATGATGGGAAGTAAAACATATAATGAGACAATGTGTGTGTGTGTGTGTATACGCGCGCGCGTGTGTGTGACCGGAATGAGAAAAAACATAAAAGAATACAAGAAGAATGAGGGTTGTATTTATAAATAAATAAATTATTATAATATAAAGTTTGAGAGGGGAGGTGAGAAAGAGAGAAAGAGATTGAACGATTGAAATAATAATAAAAAAAAAGAGTTCTGAACAGACTATCTTGATTCAACTCATTAAGACATATATAACTATTTATTGATTCAAACTACCTAACCCTATTACCCTTCTTGAAATGCAAGAGTTTCACACGGAGGTCATTTGATTTCCAACATTCTTTAAGATCTCCTCATTCTGAAATTATCTCGTCACAGCCTCCACACATTTAAATGCTATGAAAAGAAACGTTTCTTTTAATTAACATTAATGCTTTACTAACAAAATTAATATAACTGTTTGATTTATTACCTTTCATTTAATAAAATAGAAAAAAATTCTAAGAATAAAATAAATAAAATATCAGGGATTCAATTAAAATTATTCTTCTTATAGTACAAATTTAGATTATATTTCATTATTACAGACAAGGAATAATTAGATATATTAAGTATAAATCAATTAAAACTGTAATACTATTTTTCATTTAGAATATAAAATATAATGATGTACTTATCCGAAACAGTTTAGATTAAAAGATAATTTAATTTTTTAAGTAATAAAATGGTATTTCTTTATTTGGCCACTATTACATTCTGTTTAACTCATTATCGTTTAATACCTAATTGTTTCCAATTTTCTTTTAATCAAGTATAAATAATACAACTATAAATAATTCTTATACAACTATAAACAATCCTTATAATAAGAATAGACAAATAAGGAGTAACTCAAATGTACAAAATATTGGATAGGATATGAAATTTAAAGCATTGGAAAACTTTAATTTGGAAGAAAATTTGAAGAGACTAAGTGATAGATCGAGGGAAAGATGGCTGAATAAAGTTAAGAATGATATAATAGTCAATAGTCAGCCGGGTTGTAAAAATTAAAATGGTGGGAAGTAATGGTTGGAAAAATAGAACAAGATGATGATCTATGATTTATGGGCTGACCCAGGATTAGAGGAAGGGGAAAAGGAAAACAAATAATAAACAAATTACAATTTTTTTCTTTAATTTCGGTTTTCCCTGTTAAAAGAATTCATTGCACTGCAGCACATTTTATAATCGATGAATGAAAGGAGGATCTTCTCTATTCGTCTCGTAAGAATATATTAAAAATCTATATTTGAACTTTGTTTTTATCTGAATACAGATAAAGAACTATGCAAAACGGTTGTTAAAATAAGTTAGAAAACAAAATTATAGACAAGAATAAGTTTAAAAAGATTTTTTTTTAAATTTAAAACTAGACGGCCATTTCGATTGTTAAATAATCATCATCAGTAGAAACATAAAGAAAGAGTATCTATTAGAACAAAAAATTAATAAGTAAATAAATAAATAGATTAAAATGTTTGTTCCTGTGTTTCGGCTTTTTTAGAAGACTTCTGTTTCTACTGATGGACAAAAGTAAAACGAAGAAAATCCAACCACCTTTTATGTTTCTGTCAAATAGTGAAAAGTAACATGTACAACAAAATAAAAGAATACGGGATAGATAACGAAAGAACCACACTTACAGAACCAACCCTTACAACACAATATCAAAAGTTAAATTCAGAGTACTTCTAGGCGTTACCTTCGAAATTAAAACAGGATTAAGATAAGGAGACCAACTATCTTCCCTACTTTTCGACCTTTTTCTGGACAAAATACTAAAGGCTTCTCGGAAAATAAGGAAAATGGTATAAGAATAGGGAGAAACAACGGTGAAATCGAAATCAGAAGTCTAATCTTTGCGCGTGTCCTTGCTTTGCTAGCAGAAACAGAGGAAGAAGCCGTGTAACTGGATATTAAATAAGTAGCTGAGAGAGAACAGGGCTGTATATATACCCTCTAAAGAATCAGAAATAATGCTCAACATAAAAAATTATCCCAAAAAGAAAATTAACACATAACACGGAAATCTTAAAAATGGTGTCTAACTTCAAATAACTAGAAGAAACAACAGCATTAAGCCGTACGGATCTGATAAAAAAGAGAAGAAACAGATGGGATAAATAATGTTTCATGACGAAAGATAATGACTATAAAAGAACCTCTCAAAAAGAGCCAAAGTCTGACATTACGCCAAAGTGGTAATACTAGTGGTACTATACGGAAGTAAACCGTAACACCTGACCATCATGGAACTGTTAAATAATGTGGAAAAGAACATTGACAAGTAGGCTCCAAGAAAACAGCAGGATACAGACTGAACTCCAACCAAGTGCTGTTTGAAGAAATATAGGATGTCGAAAAAAGAAAGAAGAAGGAAGATTGAGATTCCTAGGATACGTGTACAGACTGGACGAATAGAAATTAAATAAACAAATATTCATTAAACACTGAGAACAAAACAGTAACCATGATGTACCTATAACAAATAAAGAAAAAATTACCGAACCTAAGAATACAAGAATAGAAAATGAAAGACAAAAAGTTATTAAAAAAAAAAAAAAATACACGAAGTCGAGTTTTTAAACGGTAAAAAAGGAAAAAATCATACCAAAGTGAAATGGTTAGAAGAAAGAAAGACCAAACACAAAAAAAGAAAGAATATTTGAAAAAAAAAGAAATAGAAACCAAAAGGAATGATATTTCCGTTGTCCATAGTTCGCCTAACCGCAAAAAAATTACGAGATGGAAAAGATATAGTATAAAAAAATTAATTGGCAAATAAATAGTACTTACAAAACTCTTTTATGTAAATGCGTTATTTTTAAGTGTTTTTTTGAATAAGAGTAAAATTTACTCATTCTAAAAACATTGTTAAAGATATATTTTTTAAAGAGTTTCTTAATTCTATTTTCCAATTAACATTGATTATTATTTCTTTGTTTATTTATTTAATTTTATTCATTTTTTATATATAACAGTTTTCGGAGTTTATTATGATTATTGACGAATAGTCATTCTATTCTACAAATTTCTATTATATATATTTATATTTTATAATATTTCATATATATTTTCTATTTCTATTTCTTTTATATTTTTATTCTATTCTATTTAATCAAAATGGTCATATACTTTTAGGTTTTAAGCAACATTTTTTTCAATGTAATTTTATTTTTTAACTTATCATTTTTGCTGGGTTTTATAAAATTTGTAATTATAAAAACATTTTCGACTGGAAGAATTTATTTTATTTTTTCCCCTTTTCGTTCCGACTACTAGGGATCACGTTTCCATAGTTTTGACTACTTTATTTATCCCAAAAGTTTTTCATTCTTTTGCTTTGCTGCTGTTGCCATTTTTCCATCCATCTATTCAGGTTTACGCCCTCTCTTTCTTTCTCTCTGGAAACTTAAGACTCTTGAATCATTTTTCTAAATTTTTCTCTTTCTTTATACAAATCCTTAGAAATGTTTAATGTTTTTAGATCTATATCTATTTCTTTAAACCGGTTGGTGTTTGTGGCTCTGTTTGTGTAGAAATTAAATATCTGTTTTATAATTTTTGTTCGTTCATTCTGCATAAATGTCAATAAAATTATAATGTTCTTTTCCGGATAACCACCCCTATCTTTTCTATGTATTTGTAAATTCCTTTTTTACTTTTCAATTTGTAAATTCCATTTTTATATTTTGGTTCATAAATTTTTGTAAAATCTGTTTTCTACTTTTGCTATTTCTTGTTCTGAAAAAACTGCAGACATTCCCATACAGTGCTTCTGGTAGGACTATAGTATTATACTGCCTCAATTTGATACGGAATTTTTATTGTTAACGTTCTTCGTGAGGTGATAGGCGGTTTCCATTTTTCATACTCTATTCTTCATCCAATTTTTTCAATTATTTCCGATGTTATGATTTCTCACAAATATATAAATTTTTGAATTCTATTTATTTTTTTATTGAGGGAAATTTTAAGGGTTTGAGTTCTGTTCTTTTTGTCATTGGAAAACCAGATAGTTTTTCTATAAGTAATTTTAAGACCATTTTTTGCTTGCACATTCGCTTAGTTTTTGAATTTTAATTTTAGCCTCGTTTATATTACTTAAGAAATTTGCAATATCGTCTGCGAAGACTAAGAATGTTTATATTTATGAATTTAGTTTTAATGTCCACTTTTGAGTTTTCGTGTATATTTAAGTTCTTTCTCCCATTCTCTTATAAATTTTTTAAGAGCACAATTAAAGAAGATTGGAGACAGTCCATTTCCTTGCCTTACTTCATTTTTAATCTCGAATGTTTCTTAAGTTCCCCTTAAAATTTCATTTTTGATTTTGTGTTTCTTAATTTTTCTTTTATGATGTTTATTGTTTAATAATATCAAATCAACCAATAGGGCAACGATTAGGATTTCGTTAATAAAATTAGGATTAGGATTTCAACTTAATAAATAAAGTTGAGCAACTGGCATCCTTCAAGTACCTGGGGTGCATTATTAAGGAAGATATGAAGTGTGATCAGGAAGTTAAAGTACGAATTGCTAGAGCAAAGGAAGCATTCAGCAAAATGAGGAGAGTGCTATGTAGCAATCTAGATCTGCGACTAAGGAAAAAAATTGCGAAACGTTTTGCGTGGATTGTGGCCCTTTATGGGGCAGAGACATGGACTATTAGGAAGGGAAAGGAGAGAAGATTGGAGGCCTTTGAAAATGTGGGTTTAGAGGAGGATGGAAAAGATCAGCTGGACGGAGCGAGTTCGGAATGAGGAGGTGCTTCGTAGAGTAGTAGAAGAGGGGCGATTATTGAAATAATAAAAAGAAGAAAATGCAATTGGTTGGGACACTGGCTGAGACGTGACTGCCTGTTGGTGACGGTATTGGAAGGATTTGTAACGGGGGAGGAAAGAAAGAGATCGGAGACGAATGAAAATGATAGACAATATAAAAAGGGGAGGATGTTACTATAAAATGAACGAATGACGCAGAATCGAGCAGAATGGACGGCGGCGATGTGAAACCTGCCTTTGGGCAGGACACTTATTATTATTATGTTTATTGTTTTGGGATCTATTTTAAATTCTTCAAGGATTTTAAGTAGAGATTGGCTGTGGATGGAGTCGTAGGATTTCTTAAAATCTATAAAAATTTCAACTAATTTTGGGTTTTTAATTTTTTGGTATTGTAAAATTTGGTTTAGTTAAAGATTTGCTCAGCACAACTTCTTCCACGTCTAAAACCACCTTGATATTCTCCGATTTTTTTTTCTGTTGTCGGTTGTATTTTACTTAATATTTTGAAGAAATCTTTGTATGGGACTGACAACAATGAAATTCCTCAGTAGTTGTTGATGCTATTTTGATTTATTTATTTTTTTAGAATTATAATTTCTCCCATAACTCTGCTGTTCAGTTATAGAATATAAGTATTTATGAAAATAAAATTTTAAGTATACTTGCTGCTTAATATTATTATTTTTTATTGATTTTTAATGTTAAGCGTTTTCGCGAGTAGATTTCTGTTTAGTCAGAAGATATGAGAATACAAATATGTGAAGCTTTAAAATATAGTTGTATGATTAATTTATAATAACATTTATATGAATATATTTATAATGAAATTATTATACAATAACTAAATATGGTATTTGTAAAACAACTAAGAGGAATATTGCAAGCGGTGAAGTAAGGTTCACGACACATACAGCGGAGATTACCTATTGTTAAAAAGGCGTATCCCTCCACCTGCCTTCCGTTCTCATTGAAAAGTTGTTATTTTGTCTAACCTTGCCAAATTTACGATATAAAATATCATAAAAGGAAATAATTAATTTTTTAAATGAATTTTCTCACTGTTCTTTACTGTTCCGTTGCAGTAAATACGTCACATGTTATTTATTTAAATAAAAACTTTTTTTTTAATAAAATTAAAATATGTAAAAAGAAAAAACGTAAATCTCTATTATACATTGATTTAAGACAAAACCAAAAAAAATATGATTTTTCCTGATAATGAATTAAGAGTTAGGGTTTATTAGATACTGTATTTATCAAGATCAATCAATAAACAAGCAAAAAAATAAAAAAATAGAAACTTTATATTATCAAGAAAATTTAAAAAATCTATTTAATCAATGGTTATCTAGATTACACGCCATTAACAAAATTTCCAGAAGTTGCTGAATAACGTAATATTAAAAAATTATACATTTGATAGCTACTTTTAATTAAAACAAACTTTGCCATCTTGGGAAGTAATTTTCCGTTGAAATTTGTATATTTACTGTTAAGTAACATAGACGTGATATATGAGATTTTATGAGTTTCATGTAAGTAATAATAAATTCCATTTTTTGCTGAATTACGTTGCTGAGTGGGTAGCGTCTTGGGATTTCGTATGGAGATCCCGGGTTCGAATCCCGGTCAAGTATGGCATCTACGCTACAGATCTCCACCGGGCTACTGACCATAGCTTTGAGTCCGCTCTTTCAAAAATAAATCTATTTATTATTATTAAAATACATTTAAATTTATTAATTATAAACGTGTATTAAAATGTATTAATTAATTTCATGATAAACATACTTAAAGCATACTAAATCGATAGAAAACTATTTATTTTAGTAATGTAACTTGTTATTTGACATGTCAGATCATACACCGGTTGTACTTAAAATATCTATTACCGTTACGCTAACGGCTAGGTCTCCCACTTTGTTTAATAAGTTAACCAATAAACGCAGTTTTCAAGACGTTCTGGGGGAAAATTCCCCCAATCAAAACGATTGGATGTGCCTTTGAAGTCACCGGCCAATGTGGACTATGTATGCAGTACACGAGTTGATCAAATTGGTTCAACCAGCGTCGTGGGCCTCCACGCCCAATTTGGATTTTGCTCTCCCAGCTCAAAATACGTACCCGGTCTACATCAGAGAGAAGACAGAACGCCAGAGTTTACGACGCATATGGCAGATTACTTGTTACCCTGCTGATAAGGGAAGATTTATCAGGGCTTCTCAAGAACAAAAAAGGTTAATTCGAGCATTTAACGACTCTTCGTTTCAATCCTACATTGAGAATATTTCTGATGGGCAGGCTGCTGAGTACACTTTATGGAAAACTGTGAAGTCATTCATGAAAAACCCTGCAGTCTATTCCTCCTCTCCGTAACACTGGCAGAACATGGGCGAGACGTTTTCAGGAGAAGGCGGCCTTATTTTGTCAACACTTTTCCGACGTATTCCAGCCCAATGATATCGAGATAAATCCAGAGGAGATCAGAGAAATCTTCGATTATTTGGCTTCTCCTTTCTAAATGTCCTTACCGATTACGCGCTTTACAGTACACGAGGTTTTTTCAGTCATTATCGATGAAATACATCCAGCGAAGACGCTGGGATATGACTTTTTCACCGGTCGGGTTCTCAGGCACTAACTCGGCATGCGATATTTTTGTTTACTTCGACTTTTCAATACTATTATCCGAATTTTCCTTGTCCGTGAAAAATTTCACAGTTAATTGCGATAGCGAAACTGGTTAAAAACCCGACAAATGTAACATCTTATAGGCCTATCAGCCTGCTTCCTGTGCTCTCTAAGATGTTTGAAAAGACTGAAGCAGTTCGTTGACAATCACATTATGGCTCACCAATTTGGGTTTAGGGAGAAACATGCTGCTGTGTAACAGGCAAACAGGATTGTTAATGTTATAAATCATGGTCTAGATGAGAAACAGTACTGTTCAGCGGTTTTCCTCGATGTTAATCAGGCTTTTGACAAGGTTTGGCACATAGGGTTGCCCAATAAATTGAAAAAGGTTTTACCGCATGTTTCTTATGTGGTACTAAAATCTTACCTAGAATACACGTGCTTTCAAGTTAAACATGGAGAGGTTTTGACGGATTTGTTACAGTAGGGGTTCCTCAAGGAAGCGTTCTCGGACTCATCTTGTATGTTCTGTTTACGGCTTACTTACCAATTACGGCAGATACAACAGTCGCAACGTTTGCTGACGATATTACAATTCTTATTGTCCACAAAAATCCGACTACAGCGTCTCGTTTTATTCAAGATTATATCACTCTCCTCGAATCTGGCTTACATGTTGGATAATAAAAAATAAACGAAACAAAATCAAAGCACGTCACGTTCACCCTTTGTAAGGAATACTATCCTCCTGTTTCTATCTTTAATGTTCCGATTCAGAGATCACAAGACTTTTAATATTAGGGTTTTCATCTTGATCGACGACTTGCTTGGGCAAAACATACCACATCTAAGCGGAAACAGTTTGATCTCAAGTTTAAACACATGCACTGGCTGATATTAAACACATGTACTGGACATAGATCTCGGCTTTCAGCAGAAAGTAAATTATTGATTTATAAATCCGTTTCGAAGCCTGTTTGAACTTACGGGCTTGAATTGTTGGGTACGGCATTTACTTCCAGTATTGATGTACTTAAACGCTAATAGACAAAAACTGCGGAAAATGCTCAACATACCCTGGTACATAAGAAATAGCCTCATGTATAATGATCTTAAGTTGTGAACCGTTCTGAAGGAAATTTCTTTGGTCAGTCTATGGAATCAAAATCGTTTAGATCGGCACCCGAATTATTTGTCGGTCAATTTGTTAGATAACACGATCAGTGATTTTTCAAGATTACTGAGGAACAATATCCTTGGTTTGCTTTACCGATTCAATTAGTTAACATTATGGTCTGGCCGTACGGAGTGCTCTTCTATTTCATTATTAAGTCACTAGCCGCTGGGTGTGTGGGTACTTAATGTTAGTTCAAGTAGATCTTATTTACATATTGTTCAATTATCTTGCTGAACAGATTGTAAAGTTTGCTGTGTCGTTATAATAATAATAATAAAAAAAAAAGGAAGTAATGTAACGTGATATGAAAAACAAGGTTACGAAAAAATATTGTACTGATGTAATCATATGATTTCTTTAAATTTCTTTTTGATAGAATATAAATCCCGTAGATAGAAAAAGCAAAGAATTAAAAAATTTAACTCGATACCAATAAATAAATTCAATTTCTGACATGTTTTGGATTCTTTTATCCTTATAATTTATTTTCATAGGCAAAGCAAAGATTTTCTCTTGCTAAACTGAAGCAGTATCTGTAATGCATTATTTTAAACAGACTGGTATAAATAAATTTGTTCCTTTGCAGTATATGATACAGTTTTTCTTTTAACTGTAACGCATGCAAAGCATTTGAGATAGAAGAAGCAAGAATCAGTGTTGCTTCTTCTGAGAATAAGGATGTTCATTATACAACCAGTCCCTACGGCGAGTAGAGTGAAAGTGTCACTTATACTAGAATTATATCTCAGTGGATTTTACATGGACTGCTGGGTAAAATTGTGTTTGAATCATTGAAGAAATCAATAGGAAACCACTTCACTTCTCACTTTAATTTATAAACCCAGAATTGGATGTTTGTTATTTTTTAAAATGACTGCGTCATTTTCAGGTGTGACTTATTTGTCTTACCATTCCAAACATTGACACATGAAGTCAAACCGGTTTGTTATATTTTAACTCCTCCGTTAACTTTTTATTGTTTCCCGACTACTATTCTGTTATGGGGTTATAATTAAAAACCATTTGGTTTGATGATCTAGAAACGAAATAATCTTCATGTTTACTCATTATACCGACAAAGAGCATGTTACCTCCACTTTCCAAGTCAAAAGACTTGATTGAAATATTCAGAAAATGATAGAATATAATGCAAATCATCAAGCAAATTTCATATTATTAGTATATATCGAACAGATCCATGAGGTTATTAGTGTAAAGGACACTGATATTAACCAAAAATGCTAGAGTAATAGAGTTGAATGTGAGAGTAATTAATTACAGTCTTGTAGAAGAATGAAGTTGATACTCAAAGTTCACATAATTTAAAAAAAAAAACTTTTAAGAAGATAGGGACGTATAGTCGCTTATTCACATAATGCAGTTGAGAGAGGCTGACTGTGAAAGAAGGAATTACAGTGGGAGGTACTGAGTCAACGACCTGACACGCCCTCTTTCATATTTTTCTAGTACTGTTGGTTAACACTGATAACCTTGGGTTATCACCATGGCAACGAATTGTTCACCAACCAACAGAAATTAGTGTTTTTCTCCCTACCACAATATTCAATAATATTTTTTGGCTAGATAAATTAGTAGTACGTAATGCAAAAGTATTTTTTTTTGTACGTTCATAATCAACATTTTTCTGGTTTGCTGGTGTGGTCATCTGGCTTTTAGGTTGATTACTTATACTTTTATTCATGGCGCTTAAATAATAAAGACATGATATATTAATTTTTTTGGTTGAATTTTAAATGTTAAAATGCATATAAAGACAAAAATAATTCGTTTTAATTTTCGTATTCTAGATTATTATACTTTATCAGTGGTACTTAGAATTTATACGTATATAATTATTTATTCTAATATTGGCGACGATTAACCTGTTCTTTAAGTTAATAATTTTACATTTTTATACGGATAAAAAAAAATTCATATTTGGATTTTGTAATTAAAAAAATTTAAAAAGACTATCCAAACATATCGATTATTCAAGTTATCGATTTATTAAATAGAATACTTTTCTTTTAAGCTTATAAAAATATAATCATCCTACTTTAATTTCGCTAAATTTATTTCAATCTGATTTGCATTGTTAATGAATGAGGAATAGATTCATAGTGATGTCATTATTTAAAAACAGAGTCGTTTATTTAAATTGTAATATACATAATGGTTCAAAAAAGTTGAAATGATGATGTAATAGGAAAGGATTATGTAGAAAAGTTTTGTATCACTAGCCCAAATCTGTTGAAGTGGCCTGTTAAGTCAGTCAGTCACTTGGTTAGTAAGTTTAATCTATATTACATCTGCTACTACAACTTTTATTATTATTATTATTATTATTAATATTACAATTATTATTAGTATTATTAGCGCTCTTTTATATATATATATATGGGTGTGTGTACATGTGTGTGTGTGTGTGTGTATATATATCTTTAAATCCTTCAAATTGTGCAACGACCTTGCGAGACTCTCACGATGTCTATATGTAGGTGTGAACGGTCACGTTCTTTCCGTTCAGAAATGCAAATGCTTCTTCAGTTATTATTATTACTACTACTACTATTATTATTGTTATGTTATATTATATGTTCACATCCTAGATGCTGATCCATTTAAAAACATTGAAATTATTTTTTATTATTACAGTTTCTATTTATTTATTAATTTTTAATTAAAATTTAATATTATAATTCATTTAAAAATTTAAATGTATTAATAATTTATTCAGAACTTTATACTCTTTAGTTTAGATAAATCGAGTTCTAATAATCCGATGTATTCCATTATCAGAAACATGTTGATATTTAAATTAATATTTAAAAATTAAATGAACCAAAATATAAGAAATAAATTAATTAAAAAAAGCTGACAACATAGTCGTAGGTCTTTCCCGTCACGCGGCTATTTATAAATAAAATATAATTAATATATTAATAACAGATTGAAAAAATCCATCGTTTTAATTACAAGATAATATTGGCTTCAGGTTAAAACCGCAAATTTGAAACCTGATATTACTAAAAAAAAAGTCTACTTCAACAAATTTAAATATTAAAATCTTTTCAACACCCTTGAACATGTCTAGATTGATACCTCACACGACAGTGTTTGTTACTTATTGCGCGAACCCCAAAGTGGGAGTAAAAGTTGAACTTTATAAAAAAATCTTTTTTTAAAGCAGACTGAATTATAATAAAAGAGAGAAAGAAAAATCTTAAAAAATGCATAACTTTTGGCCAGGTCCGACCGCTTAGTGGGGATTGGGGCTCCCAAGATTAATTAACATTCGTAATTAGACGACAATAGAAGAAACCACAATGAAAAACGACAATCATAGCGATCACAGCAAAACAAAGTTTAGCGAATTTTTTTGGGTGGGGGTGCGATTTTGCAAAAAAAAATATTTTTGCAAATATTATTCTTTTTAATTGTTAACAAATGTGTCTTAAGAAAAATATGACCTAAATTAGTCGAAATCTCGAGATACTGAGGGTGACCTCCCTTTACAGCTTCACCACCTTCACCTTTTTAGTTGAAAATTGAATAGCATCAATGCCCTGTATATAGAAGGAATTTGATTAAATTTTTTAAAAATTGGTTCATTAGTTCTGAAGATATAAAGTAATTTAAAAGCCAACAACGAATAAAAGCTAACATTAACATTCGGAAAATTTCCATTCGGTTGTTTGGGTTCTTTAGGTGTCAAAAAATCAAAATCCGGTGAAAACCGTATACGCCAAACTTGGAAGTTTACTACATTTTCCCTTTTAGAGCTACAGCTCTGCTGTGGCGCTATCTAGATGGAAACGTAAAAAAAAAAATTATTTGATATTAAAAGATTCAAATTTGAAAATTATACATCTAATTTAACTTTATATTTAAATTGTAATTAATTTCATAAATATAAAACTAATTTTAAATGAGATAGGTATCTCGCATAGCGGTACAAGTTGTAAACTGCCGATGGTGTTTAACAAGTATTTCAGAAAAATCACAAAGCAAAAAACCACTGATTGGTAAAACGTATTATATATTATGTAAATTACAAATCATAGTATAAATCTTACTTTTATTTGATAAACATAGATGTACGCCATAAGTAAATTAAAAAAAAAAAAAAATTGCGTATATACGAGTATGTATATAAAGTTTTATATATATATATTTATATATATATATAAAATATATATGTGTGTGTGTTTATGGAAATAGGGATCTGTATATTGATAAAATTCGAATAAATCTGTTAACTTAATGTACACTAAAATGTCATGAATTTAAGCTTTGGTTGATAAATCCAGTTGCAGAAACGCAACCACCAGCCTATTATTAAACATGAGCGTACCTCTTGATAATAACAAATCTGACGTAAGCAACACCAGCTGCTACCTTGATAAGTTCAGCAGTTATCTATCAACTACCCACATATAGCCGTGGGCTGCGGAAAAAGATTGAATTCTATCCACCTACCGGCATTCCAACAAGAAATCGCGGTCTGCGATGTTGACCAGCATTCCACCCCGAAAGATGTACAATAGAAGCCAACCACATTTTCTCTTCTTAATTGAATAAGGATTTCCTCTCAGATGTTGATTATTTCCAATCCTGAATAAAAAATAAATAATCATAAATCATACAGAATGTTGTTTTAATTGTTATATAAAAAGATTATCAATTATATTGTAATCTTCTGTAACATTTGTTGTTTTTTAATGAATTTTTTGTATTATGCAGTGGATAAATTAAATAACAGTACAAACTATAGGATTATTTATTATTATGATTTATAAAAACTTCTTTTCTTTAAAAATTATTAAATAAAGGGAAACCTATTGATATCTTTTTATTTTTATTTTTATTTACAAAAAGCTTAATTAGCATTGCATTAGTTTTCAGTTTTAGTCTATTACTAGTGATTTAGTGATGTTTAATCTGGAGATCCCGGGTTTGAATCCCGGACAGGTATGACATTTTTCATACGCTATAAAATTGCATTTTCTATATTCCCACGTACAAATTTCAGAAGTTTCTTAATTAAATTTTAATTATAAGCGTTGAATTAATAAATTAATTCATCGTTAAAAAAACGAAACATTTTGAATAATTTCAATTTTAATTAATTGGTAATTAATTAATATAAATTGTCTAATTGATGATTAAAAATTGTAACGGTTTTCGTTACCAGTGGAAATTAATGTCCACCCATGGTACCAGATATAATGAAACAGATTTCAAATACGATAACAGATATACCACATATGAAGTAATTTTAGTTTCTAATTAAATTATTCCCAGATACCTAACTGGTCGGCAACCTGCCTACTGGTAAAATAATTTATTAATATTATTGAATAGGTAATAAAATGTACACGTATTTATAAAAATCTATGTGGACACCTATGTCTATGTGGACTTCCTTGTACGCCTATTAAATTACATGGACGCATTTTTTCATTTAAACTTATTTCATTTGAAAGTGAGATACGATCCTCCATTTCTTTAATACAGTGAACAGTTACACAATTGCTGAAATATTAGTTTTTATTAACATAAAATATTTATACAATTATTAATTCAATAATCTTACATGAAATATTAGGATAGAGTAAAAGTCCCTTTATTACTCCCTTATTACTTATTAGATCAGTATTATTCGTATACTCGTGAGTTGCTGATTAACAAACATTTCGGATTTTGGTGTGTGGTATAAATAAAAGTTATTATTAATAATTAAACTATTCCGTTTAGTGTATGAAGTGAGTATTAAATGATTGAAAATAAAAAATAAATTAACGAAATGGTGATTAACTCCGACTTCGAGAGAATACTGTCCGACAATATCAGAGGAGTAAAGAACTAAAAGATAAGAAGAAGTTTATGCAATTTATTAAGGGTTGGGCATGTATGCTTCAGTATATATGTTGTTCTTTTGAGGATCTATTTTTCAGTCTCTCTGTAGTTAAAATTAAACGGAAATAAAACTAGAAAATCCAAAAATAATACGATTCTAAATTATAATTTTCAATCAATTTTAAATAATCAGATGTTTAACCAAATCTATTACGTATACATATATGTAATAATTTATATTAAATTAAATATACACATTTTTAAAAGCCCATAAAATTTTATTTCACAAATAACTTCAGATTTTTTCCATATATTTTTTTTATTGTTATTATTGAATAATTATTTATAGTAAAAATCATTTTTAAATCACGGGTTGATAATTATATTAATAAATCAATATATTTAAATTAAGCAAAAAAAGTTATAAAAAATAAATTAAAAAAAGAGAAATGAAGTTTGATTCGAACCGATTTGCCTTCCCTTATAGGATCCAAATATTTCAATAATTAAAATTTTATTTTCTGGAACCAATGAAAATAATACCAATTATGATATATCATTGAAATCTCTCAATGAGGACTTATTACTGTAGTTAAGAAAAAGTAAAAAATCCAATTTTGTTTTAGTTTTGGTCTTTTTGGACGCTTTTGGTTCAGTCGATTGCAATCAAAAGGAGAGGTGCACAAGTAGATCTTAAAACAGTCCTAAATTCAAAATTTCAACATCCTACGGCTAATCGTTTTTGAGTTATGCATACGAACGTACAGACATCATTCCGAAACTAGTCAAAATGGATTCAGATATGGTCAAAATGGATATTTCCGTTGAAATCTGAAAACCAAAATTTTTCGCGATCACACAATACTTCCTTGTTTCATACGAGGAAGTAAAAATCATAGCTAAGAGTAATAATTCTTTTTTTTTAGCTATATTAAAATTAAAGTGTATTTAATACACATTTTATTTCGTTTAAACTGATTTAGGGCTGTGTTGATTAGCGTTAAAAAAAGTTTAGTGTTAGTTATTAAAAAAAAAAATTAAAGAATAATTATATTTGACTAAGCATTTGAAAAAAGAGTGTAACTGCCTCTTATAATTTTATTAGTTGAATTTGTTTGTTTTTTTACAAGAGATGAGTTAGAATAAAAAAACAAACATAAAAAAATTTTTTGGTTAGTTTTGTATTATAAAAAGTTAATTTAACGTGAACAGAAAATTTAAAAATAAAAAAAAACAAATTCAAATAAAAAAATAATATTATAATAACAATAATATAAAAGTGTAATATTTCAGTTCAGTTACGTTAATAATTTAATGTATTTCTTCGGTCAATTAGTTACTCTCGCTAAGTGAATTCAGGTACAGATGTTGAAAAAATTATAATTTTTGATTAATACAATACTTCTTTTTTTTTGTTGTTTTGATTTATTCAACATTTTGGATTATCAAAGTTTTACTGTATAAAAATGAAAAAAAAGCTTTTTATTTTAAAAAAAAGAACATCTTAATAATATATTATTTACTAATGCAGTATTAGTAACAAACAATATTCCAAATAAAGATTACCATATGGCTTTAAAAATAAACTGATTTTAAAAACGATATTTTCAAGAAAGTTTTGTTAATTAATAAGTAAATCCTTACTTTTATATAAAATGTTTATAAAATATTAATTTCTTGAAAAATATTAATTTCCAAGAATACCCGACTATTTTATATATTAAAATTAATTTTATTTTAAATAAATAAATAATTTGTTGGATTGTTTTATTTAATTATCTTTTTTAAGAACGCTCTGAATAACGGTTGTCCTAATGTACTTTCCGTGAAATTGCAATCATCCAGTAAGAACTACCAATAATAACACCAAATATCATGTTTTATGTAAAGTAACTGTAGTTAAAAGAAAATATATTTATACATTATATAGAAAATCGTAAATTCTGGATAAAGTTTTTAAAATTCTTATTATTCTACATTTCAGTAAATATTTAAAATAAACGTTGAATTTTAATTTAAAAAACAGAATTATTATTATTATTAGTAAATTATTTCCCGTTAAAATTTTATTAATAAAAAGTTAATCGAAGATTCACCAGTCCAATTTTTAAACCAGCGAACACAGTCTCATGAATTGAAGGAATCGTCAAACAAAATTTTTGAGTTTTTTTAAAAGAGATTTTTTGATTAACTTTAAAAAAAATTAGTTTGCTTTGTTATAACCTTAATATAATTACAATTATTATATTAAAAGCAAATAAGTATTCTAATGAAAAGAAGCACGCAAAACCAACGTTATGTTTTTTTTTATTTTACTATTCAAAGTTTTTAGCTTAATAAATGAAAATAACAGTCAAAAACTACGACACGAAGCTTGGAGTTGAAATTGAAATGAAAATTTATTAATTTTACATTATTAAATTTCTTAAATTAATGTTCGCATTTATTTATAAAATCTATAAGTTTAACTTTTGAATATATCTATATACATTATTTTCCCGGCGAATATAGTTACAGTAGCTTCGTTAAATGAGAAAGTTTGGTTATCATGTCAAAAATGGGGTATCGGTTTTTTTTGCAAATCTTTCTTTTAGGGTCCAACTGTTCGTTCTAGACCAAAAACTGCACAAGTATGTAATTATGTCGCACTGCTTTTTAATCTTATATCTCAGGATTGACCAAATCTATTTCTTCAAATTTGACTCGCGTATTTCTGTATGTTGATCATATGTTTTTTCAAAATTTGTTAATAGGGAGGGAGGATATCGCGATAAAACAAATTTCGATTTTCTTCAGAGATATTTTAAAGAAAAATTTATTCGAACAGATAGATTACCTTCAATGCATATATAAATAATATTAATAAAAAACAAAAAATTCAACCCCTGCCTTTTAAAACCGAAATATTTGTTTTTTATTCTGCTACCTTCGGTTTAAATATTTTTCAGAATATTTTTTAAAATTTTATACTACATATATTGAGCTATCAAGATGCGTTTACAATTTTTTTTAAATTATCGACCCCGGACCTAAACCCCAGAAAAAAGTTTTTTAAATACCCTTTTTTATTTTAGCCTTTATTGAAGTTAGTGTTAGATTTAGAGAAAACTTTACTTAAGGATATTTTTTAAGCCTAATTTGTTATGTAAATATTTTTAGAAAATAAAATTTTATTCCCACCTCTAAAATGGTATATAAAAAAATTCCTTTCCGTGCCCCCGTTAGAGGCTAGAAATCGAAGAACCGAATCCCACCTACTGGGTTGAGGCGGCTGGGAACGGCAAGCTGGGCCTGGCGCTGCTCCTTGCAACTGGTTAAAAGCGATGGCACTTCCCAGGGCTGTGTTTATGCTTAAATGCGAATCCGGCCTGGGAGACAGGAAAAAACACCAAAGGATACCGGTATCCACGATCTAGTATTCAAATCCGTATAAAAATAACTGACTTTACTAGGATTTGAACCTTAGAATTCTTGACTTCAAAATCAGCTAATTTACGATGTTGAGTTCAAACAACAATCAATCTACAAGAATAATTAGCAACCAATGCCAGAATTACTAAGAAAATTGACTCGCATAGTCAAATTTATCTATATTTCCTCTGAGCCAAATATACAGTTGCGTGTCAGCGTGCTAAGCCCTTGGAAAATTAGTGATATTCATCCCTATATCATTATTATAGCATTATTAATTCGTACTTTCATTCCGTTCACCATGGACTGATTTTATTGTGATCATCACTACTCTTAGAGAAAGTAACAATGAATAATACATCCCTCTCCTATTACAATACTTGCATTCATTACAGTCATAAGCAAGACTAAGAAAAATAATTTAAAACAATATATTAATTTACAACTTTCTGCTGCAAAAAATGAGTTTTATATATATACATACAAATAAAGAGAAAATTTTTATAACGTTTAATTTTGTTCTTCTTTATTTTATATTTTTCACCTTTATTTTTATGTCCTTTGACATATGCCAGATATCTGCGCCAAAAGAAGAGCACTTCCGGTTGTAATAAACAGTAGGTTGAAGTTTGGCAGGTATAATGCCTTTTAAATAAATGGATTTAGTTAAAAATAAATATTGATGTTTTAATGAACAAACAAAAAAAAAAGTTTTTTCTTTTAAGAATTTTATAGATTGGAGTATTTAGTTTACTTGTTATAGAAGGTAAAAAAATTCTACTTGAAAATTACATTTTTATTTTCTAAAATCAAAATTCAAAACGGAATGTATAAAAAGTAAACTATTTTAACTCATTTTTAATTTTAATTTTTTTGAATTTACCGGAAAATTAAAATCGGATAACTACCACCAACTTAATAATCCTTAATTTGGAGCCAAATACAAAAAGTTAAAATTTAATATTTAAAAAAAAAATTGTAGATTTTTTTCTGATTAAAGTGTGAGTAGGCGCAAGAAAATACTTAACGTACAAAGTATGAGTTTATAAAATATTCAAAACTAATTTTAAAGCTACAATTTGTTAGAATTAAGAAAAAATATGAAAAGAGTCTATGCATTGTATTTAACCTTTTTTTATCCAGATTTCTTTCTTATACGTGTACGTAGCATACATATGAGAAGATAAATTAATTACATTTAAAACGAGAAAAAGAAAATCATTAACAATAAATACAGAACACGATTTACACTCAGTTAAAACAAAATTAATTTTTTTCATAATAATATTCAGCCTATTTTAAAATAATCTTCAGTAGATAAAATTTTACCTTTTTCGTCTTTTAATTTGTTAGTTTTAAATAATCTTTACTATCTACTTCTTTGTTATCAATTCCTCTAACAACTTCTTGATTTCCTAAAGACGAACGTACAATGGCTGCTAATACTTGTATTTTCTTCACTAAGTACTTTTATCCTAAATTTACATTTAAAATTTTTTTTTTTTCTTAAAACACTTGTTTTTTAAGTTGCCTCGGTAGAGAACCCACCGGGTTGGTCTAGTGGTGAACTCATCATCGCAAATCAACTGATATTTTGAAGGTTCAAATACCAGTAAAGGCAATTTTACTTATATATAGACTTGAATACTAGATCATGGATACCGGTGTACTTTGGTGGTTCGGTTTCAATTAACCACACATCTCAGGAATGGTTCGACCTGAGATAGTACAAGTCTAATCTATACTTCATTTCTCAGAGGATGAAGTAACGTATTACTTCATCCTCTGAAGTAATACGTTACGGTGGTTCTGGATGCTAACAGAAAAATTGTTGAAATTTTGTTTTTAGGACTGTTGTAACATCTAGTTATCAACCTTTCCTTTTGATTGCATTCAACTGAACCAACAGTGTCCAAAAAACCCAAAAATATAAAAAATTGGGTTTTGAATTTTTTTTTAACTGCAGTAATAAGCCCTCATTGAGAACTTTTCAACGATATATCATAAGTGGTACATATTTTCATTGGCTCCAAAATTATAGCCGCATAAAATTTTAATTAAATGAAGTATTTGGATCTAACAAGGGAAGGCACATCGTTTTGAATCAGACAGACTTCATCTCCTTTTTTTTAACTTTTTTCTTTTAATTTATTTTTTTAACTTGTTTGTTTTTTATTTAAAAATATTTATTTATTAATAATTATTATTAACCCGTGATTGTAAAAAAAGTTTTACAATAACTAATAATTCAGTAATAACTTAAAATAAAAAATATGGAAAAAATCAGAAGTTGTTAGTGAAATAAAATTTATGTACTCTTAAAAATGAGTATTTGTAATTTATTAGGCATTATTATCTATGTGTATATATATATATATATATATAATTTTTATTTTTGTAACCTCCGGGACCACTGCAAAGTGTTACTTCAGAGGATTTGTAGCATGTGAAAAATGTCATGCCATGCGTGACTGGGATTCGAACCTGGGACCTCCGGATGAAAGACCGAGACGCTGATGATAGCACTCGCACCATGGAGGGCGACAGATATGTGTATATATAATAGATTTGCTGAAACATCTCTGATTATTTAATATTAATTGAAAATTATAATTTAGAATCGTACTATTTTTCCATTTTCTAGTTTAATTTCTGTTTAATCTTATTTAATTATTCAGGAATTTCTGTTTAATTTTTTCTACATTAAAGTTAACTACAGAGTGACTGAAAAATAGACCCGTAGAAGAACAAATATAACTGAGGCATACATGCCCGATCTTTAATAAATTGCAAAAAATTGTTATCTTTTACATCATTACTCCTCTGATATTGTCGTACAATATTCTCACTAAGTCAGAATTGATCATCATTTCGTTTGTTTTTTGTTGTCAATCATTTAATCGTTCTTTGGTTTGATATAATTCTTCTGATTTAATTTGTGTACACGTTCTCTAGTTTCAGCAATTGTGTACCATATCTCACTTTCAAATGAAATAAGTTTGAATGAAGTGCAGCAAAAAATGCGTATATGCAATTTAACTGGCGTACAAGGAAGTCATGTGGTGTCCACATCAATTTTTGTTATACTTTTTTTACACAGCTCCAACCCCAATTTTTCCTTTTTTATCCTCAAAACACCAAATATAATTTTAGATAAATCGTTCATAACAAAAAGTATAAATCGTTCGTGCACTGCGCTCTGCCGTCCGGCGTATTATCATTGGTCTGCTCTGCACCAATAGCAACTAAACTAAAAATCTGAGCACATACAACAAACAAACAAACCAACCCACCCGCCAACCTATTTTAGGGGGAGTGATATTCTCATTTATTTACTGCTTATTTTTATTATTACTATTATTTTTCTCTAGTTTTTCTCTTTATTGAGCGCTTCAAACAGATCTCTGCTTTCTTTATAATATAGAACTAGTGTATTATCTAACACAGATTATAATATCAGCAGAATAGTTATTTTATATCATTGACAACGCTAATAAACATACCTCTCTATATTCTAATGTTTAATTAAAAATTTTTATATTAATAAACACGTTCTGTCGAAAGATACACGTTCTGACGAAAGATATATTTCTTTGAGCGAAAGCGCTCAGTATTGAAAAAAAAATCAAACTATATTAACAAACAGTAAGCGAGTGAAAATTATTTTTATTACTAAAATAATTTGGTAGCAGTTTTTATTTATTTTTTTTTAGAATTATTCTGTAGTATTTTTTAGTTGAAAATTAAACATATTATTTCATACGATATTTTACGCTTGTCTTGGTGAAAAAAAAAGAAGAAAAACAAAGAAATAAGTTGTAGAAGGGTAGATAATACTGGGAGAGAGAGAGAGAGAAGGAGAGAGACAAAACGAAAGTGAGATAGAAAGATGAAACTACAGAAATTGTATGAGACCTGCTCAATAGCTACTTGATCAGTTGTTGCTTTGACCGCTTAGTTCAAGACTCTCTTTTTAATACCGATGTACAGTACACACGGTCGAGGACGGACTTTGCAGTATACAAGACACTCACACCACTGTGCCGGATAACAATGCCCATGTTGGTGGGTTGTTACGGTGATGACATGCCCATATCAGTGGACTGTTCAGCCCTTTTCGGTCACTTGTTTAGTTCACATAGATCCTTCTTTTCCATCTGCCATTTGCATTGTGTTAAATTAACTTCTATCATATAACAGCTATTAATTATTAAATTCGTAATATTTATTTTGTAATATAAATAATTATAACGTAATAATAATACCTAATATTATTTAAATCGTTTTTATTTAATCTTATCTATATAATTTGAAATATTACTACCATATGTCACATTATGCTTGTTGAATAATACTACGAAGTAGTGATACTGTAAACTGAAGGATTTAGTAACTTCTAAGTTCTGCATTCCATTTGCTTCTTCCTGAATTAGTAAATGTTTTTTTTTGTCGCTATCGTTTTGTATACAAGGAATTAAGTAATATTCTATTGCATTCTACAGTTATATAATAAATCGTATAAAAAGTTTAAAAAACTACAAAATAAACACTTGAAGGCTAATTTATATATTTATATAAATTTACTAAATAATATAAAATATATTATTTTATATAATAAACTATCATAATCTTGAATTATTGAACAATAAAGTATTATAATTTTAATAAAAATTTACATAATAAATTGAGACATTAAAATAAAACATTAATACTTCCAGAGGATCTATGTGGGGCAAAGAATCTACAAAGATTTTCAAAAAAGAAATTAGCAAAATAGAAGAAAATAATCTTAAGAAAAATACACGGTCCAAAATATGAATACAACGTTTATAAATTGAGAAAAAAAAAATAAATTTCTAAAAATTTTGAAACAGAAAATAGAACATACAGATAGGAAAAGAAGATTAATGTTTTATGGACATCTGAGTAGATAGATCGATTTAGAACAGATTAACTAAATTTATAATTTCATTTGAAAAAAATAAATAAATAAATAAACTGGTTTAAAGAAACAGAATAGGATCTAAAATTACTCAATATAGCAAGTACCATAATTCTTAACAAATAATAATTTTTTTAGAAAAAGGCTAGATGAGTGAATATCCAGAAGAACAGACGAAAAAATATAAGTGATGAATGAGATGAAAACAGATAAGTGAAAGGATGAAGAGGTTTTTTTTTAGAAAAAAATATCTGAACTATGTAAACGTGATACCTAGAGGTCAGATCGAAAGAAAAATATGGGATAATGAAAATTACAATTATAAGCGATATAAATCTTGTCAGTAATGGTGGCTAAGTTATTCCACGGATAACGAAAAATAAATTGTTTAGATTATGCATTAAAAAATTAAAAAAAAAATCATGGGAAAACTCCAACGAAAAAAAAACGGTTGTACTCGTCAATATTATTGTACTATATTTTTCTAATGTACACGTTGCAATCTGTGCAACTAGTTAACAATAAGCAACCCTTCCCCACAGCCCATGAGATAAGGATGATATATAAAACTTATAAATGAGGTTTAGCCTTGAACCGACTCACGCCGACCATTCCTGGGATTTGGTTAATTGAACCCCAATCGCTAAAGTAGACCGGTATCCACTATCTAGTATCCAAATCCGTATGAAAGCAATCAAACTTTATAATGATTCAAACTTTCCACTTCGGAAATCAGCTGTTAAACAACTGATTTGCGACGACGAATTAACTACTAGACCAGCCCGGTGGGCTAATTATTTAAATATGAAATAATTCTCAAAATTACTAGAACAAGGGATGATTGTCTGCACAAAAGAAGGAAGAATCGAATAAATAAAACAGTTCAGATATACTAAGATTGGCGTGAGTGGTAGCGTCTCGGCCTTTTATCCGGAAGTTCCGGGTTCGAATCCCGGTCAGGGATGGCATTTTTACGCTAAATATCATTCATCTCATCCTCTGAAGCAATACCTGACGGTAGTCCCGGAGGTAAAGGAAAAACAAAATACTAAGATACCATGTCAACAGAATATTACAAAAGTGAAAACGAAATAAAAACAAGAATAGGAACGGTTAAGGAGGCGTGTAATATATGTAAAAAAAGAATACTTATGTAGCAAGATGGAAGTGGAACGGTCTTGTAAAATGCTATATTTAAAAAAATATATGTTTCTATATGGATATTAGAATAAAAATAAAAAAAATTATAGGAATGGAGGAGATTTGGGAAAATTAAATGAACAATGTAAAAGAAAAAATGGTAAAATAATGAGAAGAGTGTGAAGAAAAGGTTTTAAGAAATTTGAAGAAATCGGTTTGGTCAATCCTGATGTACAAAGCCAAAAGCAGTGCAACACACACATACGTACCATTATACATATATGTTTTTTGATCTACATGAATTAACTAGACCCTAAAACGTAAAGATTTGCAAAAAAACCCGATAGCCGATTTTTGAAATGATCACCATTCTTTCACCTTTAATATAGGTTATTCGAAACAGGTAGGTAGGTAGGTTATATCCCTGTTATATATATAACAGGGTAGGTAGGGATATCTATATAGGTTATATAGGATATATAACAACACATTTATAAAAATATTTAAAAAGTTAAAGAAATTTTAGATTTGTTAATTTGCTAAATAAAACAGTTTATGATTGATATTTTTTTCGCCAATTAAAGAACTAACAGCTAATTTTTATTACCTGAAAAAAGAACCCTTCAGATTTTGATTTAGTCTCGATACCTAACGTTATATTTCAGACGAAAGTACACATAATTAATAATTAACTATTACGAATGCCGAAGTTAGTTTTTGATTATGACGCTTCAGAAGGAAAGTGTGGTTTGATAATTATATAAAGAACATTATTCATGATTATAACTTACAATTTTTCCAAAACCTTTTACTTTCGATCAAAAAAATAGTAATCTTTTTTTATTATGGGAATACTACCATAAAAAGATAAGTAACTTCGTTTGAAATTTAATAATTAGTAAAATTCTTGCCCAGTCCTGCGCAATAAGACTGACTTTTCGTTACTTTCTTTTGTTTCCATTTGAAAAAGTATCAACACACTTTAATCTTAAAATTTACAAAATTCCTTTGATCCTTAAAAAATAGTTACATGTCTAAAGAAAACTACAATAACAAAAAAAAAAAACAAGTTTCAATTCTTCACCGCTGTGACTCACTCTATAAGTTCGTATGAAAAATACACCACTATAAAGTCAAAATAATCTCAATTCTTTTTGTGACCTTAAATTGAGCGTAACTCAAAAACGACTCGACCAAATTTCATCAAATTTTGATATGAATAATTTCAAGTGCATTTCTATAGCACATATATAAATTTTAATGAAATTGATCCAGTAGTTTTGAAGACTTTTGAGCCAAAAAAATTTATACATGAATGGTATTTTCGTAATCCTCATACCTCAAAACGAAAAGAAAATCCATTTCACCCCCCTCCCAATCCCACTATGTGACCGAAAGTAATACCTGAAATTGAGATTATGTTGTCTGTTGTCGATTTAAGTTGAACGTAACCCAAGAACGACTCAACTAATCTTCATCAAATTTTCAAATGCACAACTTCAGATAAGCTATAACATATCTAAATTTCAATGAAATTTATCTAATAGTTTTGGAGGTTTTTGAGCCAAAAAATTTATACATAGACCTAAATATATATATATAATAATTTTGGAGATTTTCGAGCCGTAATATTTTATAAGTAGGCAATTATACATGTGTACATGTATATAAGGAATTCCAATTTTAACAAAACGGTATTTTCGTATTCCTCATACCTAAAAATGTAAAGAAAATTCATTTTCACCCTCCCACCACTCCCACAACTCGACCAAAAATAACATCGTACTTTTTTCGAAAAGTTGGTAAAAAAAAAGTTTAGTGTCATTACTTCTATGTCTTTTTCCAGTTTACATCCTGATATGTAACTTATCTTTTGAATTTATTTTATTAAACTTTGCCGTAAATAAATACGTAACTTCACATAAGTAAAAATAATTGTAGTTTTCGTTTTGAAATTTTGTTTTTCATAATAAGTTGTTAACCCAATTAAAATTCGATAACTGGTCTTGCTTGAGTTACCGTAAATAAACCATTATTAACAAATCAAGTTCTTTTAACTCTAAAATTAGAATTGTTAATGTGAAAATTCAAATCGAGAAATAAATATTCAGCCCAGAATTAATTATTTAAATAATTTCGAATTAAGTAAAGGAGGAAGGTTTCTTTTTTTCATCTCAGTATATCTCGCCAAAAAATTTATTTGTATCTGTTCCGTAAAGATAAGGAAGAATACTAGCGGAAAGAAAATAATGATGAAAAAGATAGTTGAATAAGTAGATAAAGGAAAGGGAGAAGAATAGAACTAATAAGATGGAGTAGAAAATAAAAGTCGCTAGTTTAAAAAGGATGTGTAAAAGAAATGAAGTGCACATCTGCTTAAGTATTTATATCAAGTATTATATCAAGAAATATTTCTTTAAAAAAAAAGTAGTATAGAAGAAAAATGTATGAAAAAATCTGTCATATTACGTTAAAATTACGCATAAAATGTATAAAATAAAATATCTCAGAAAGAATGTAAATATAATGTAAAAATTCGTATTAAAACAACATTATATCTTGTATTACAAAATGGATGTATGTTGTACGTTATAATGTAATAATTATAACAACAGATTTAAAAAATAAATTGTAATAATAATTATAAACAATAACAAAATAACAGGTACATTCTGACAACTAGACACAAGTCAGACAGACAATATAATGTGAGGTGTGAACAGAACGTTTGTTTAAACTGGTTATTATTTCAACTAGCATGAATATTGTTGTTGTTGCTACTGAATGTCACGCTGCCATGAATTCACAAGAGCTTTTCCTGTAATGTTAGGCTACACTCTCATTCGTGTAACCCTGTTACTATCTATCTGTAAATAATAATCTAAGTTAATAAAATATATCTATATACATGTAATACAATGAAAATTTAGTAGTAAAAGATTCTTTCATAGATTATTTTTTAACGTTTCGTTAACATAAGGAATAATAAAAACATATTACAAACATATACAATATTATAATATATAATACATACAACAGTATAGTATATTATAAACGTATAAAAACATATTACACTAAAAATTCTTATTAGTAGTATTTTGATTGAAACTTTGAACGTAAATCGTGTATTATTTATAAGATGTATACAATTTGAAGTAAATGGCCAGAAAGTGATTTTTATAAATAACTAATTTCTTAAACACGTTTAAAATAGAAAAAATAAAGACATTAACTTACAAAATTTAAAGAAGAAAAGTTTTTAATGTAAAAAAATCCTTTGATTCATAAAAAATAGTTACACTGTTACTCACTCATAAAGTGCGTATGAAAATACGTCATACAGAATCAACATAACTCAACAAAATTTCAGAGGATAGTAGAGCAGTTCTGTGATATAAGTGAACAATTAATCGATTTCGTATGAAATATGTAAGTCTGTTATTCAATCTTCATTAAAAAATGAATTTAAACATTAACTTTTATGCTATTCTACTGAAATCTTGTTTGCTGTCAAACAGAAAAAGACTAAATTTAATTTGTTGCTTTTCGTTACTTGTCCTATCTAAAACATTGTAACATTTAAAGCACCAGATGTACATAAGGAATCAATCAGGAATGTTTTGTATGAAAATAATTATTTCAACCATTTTGTTTTCATGGTGAACAAAGACTTAATCTCTCACCATTTGGACTGAATATTATCTCTATTTTGGTGGACTTTGTATATAAAATTATATCTGACTCAATAAAAATAACAATGAGAAACTAAATAATTCCTCATTTTTTCTAGTCGTTACTGTGTCATCTGACATTTGTTATGTTTGAAAATGACTTATAATTTATATCAGGTTATCTATTTTGATTGTAACAATTGAAACAAACATCAAATTTCTATATACAAATCGAGATAAATTAGAAGACTGAAAATAATAACATTTTTATTTTATTTTTACCGTTTTTTAGAGATAAATAGCATTACAGAATGTGTCAGAAATTTGTGTCATAATTATTACGTCTATTATTGTGAGAAAAATATTATTTAATTTAATACTAGAATTAACAGTAAATAAAAACAATTAATATTTAATCGAATTTAACGTAAGTTGGAGGACATGAAAACAGACACATAATTACATCAATTTTCTGCCATAACTCGGCTGTTTGTTAACCGATTTAAATAAAGAAATATCATTTTGTTCAAAATAAAAGGCTTAATATTTTAGTAAATAACATAAATTTTGATAAAACTAATATTTATGGAGATATAACAGATTGAAAATTAAACATAACCGCCATTTTGTAATTTGCCAAGGTAATTAAGTCCTGATTTCTTGATAATTTTAAAACTTTATTACCAAGACGCTTACCAAATATTAATGTGATTCTTCTATCCGAATTTGAGATATAAATTATTATATAAAAATAACAAAATGGCGGATAGGGGGCGAACGAAAGAGTAATTGACATTTTACGTACGGATATTTTTTATTTAGTTTCACTTGTAGAAACCGTAAAAGAAAAGCCCACAAGTTTAGAAACACTGCATATTTTCTTGAAGTTTTGCTATATTTTTAATCAATAATTTTCAATGAAATGTAAACTTCTACGGTACCCAACTTCATATAGCTTTTTACATCTTATTTCCCTATTGCGGGAACAAACTTTATTTCTCAATGTGTTGGAAATATATTTATATGCATTTTTATTGCTTTTCTGCCGAAACTCATAATATTTACATATTTATCTATTAATATATTCCACAGGATATTTATTAAAACAATTCCATTTCAATAGTCTGGATTCTTGCACCGTTATTATCGACTTTTCGAAGAAAAGAATGGTATTACTTTCGATTTTCATGGTGGTTATGGGAGGGGGTGAAAATGATTTTCTCTACATTTTGAGGTACGAGGAATACAAAAGTACCATTCACTTAAATTAGGATTTCCTATGAATAAAATGATAAAATGATGAAACAGACATTACAGAAGAAGAATCATGATTCAGATTTTGAATTACAATCAAGTAAGCCACAGCTTGTATCATAAGATAAAATCTCCAAAACTACTACATGGATTTCATTGAAATTTATATATGCTATTGTAGTGTATCTGAGGTTGTACGTGTGAAACGTTGAACTACTCAACCAGTGAGTAGTTCTTGAGTTACACTCAATTTAATGTCGAAAAAATTTTCTAAAAAAAAATTGAGGTTATGTTGACTACGTAGTGGTGTATTTTTCATACGCGCTTATGCAGTGAGTTAGAGCGGTGAGTTGAAACTTGATGCTAGTGTGCAGGATCTAGTAGTTAATCGAATCTATGTAGTGCGTTGTTCACTGAAAATCAGTGCGTTTCTGACCGAAAAGTTGTGAGGGCGTCGAAACAAAAAGTCGATCTTCTTGCTTAGAACTGAGCAAGAGTTTTTTTTTAAATTCATCCACGTTTTGTTTAGAAACAAAAAGTTTGTAAAGGCCAAACTATTATAAAATTTCACGCATTTCTTTTTTCATTGTTTTCTGAATGGCAATGAACGAAAGATATATCTTTAGTAAAAGTTCGTCAAATGTAATTTATTACACTTTTATTATTTATTAAATCAAAAAGGCATTGCCATAATCATTGTTTTATTAAAATATTTTATTAGATAAAATTATAATCTATAAATTAAAAATAATTTATTCAAGTATAATTTAATTATAAATGAGTTAAGACGGAAATGAAGTGAATATATCTTCCTGATTATTAAATACTTAACATTTTACGTAATAAAATATTATCGTAAAATAATTTAAAAATGAGTTTAATATGTTTGTCTAGAATAAACATAATTGACTTTCCTCTTAAAATTTGTTTTTCTCTTTCGTTTACTAATAATTTTTTGTTGTAGAATTTACAAATATTTTAATAAATAAACATGCAATAATTTTGAAATATTTGATAATTTTTTTATGCAGTGTAAGATTTTTGTAATATTTTTCATGAAAAACTGTTTGTCGTATAAAAAAATTAAAACTGGTTTATACATTTTTTCTTTTCTTAAATTACCCCTTCATGTTTTAAGTATCACTGTTTTATTACATGTATTTTTTATCATAAAACAATTTTATGAAAAACAGTTTGTTTATTTTTTATTCGATTCGATTTTATCATAAAATATGAAAATAATCAGTCAGAATATTTTTAATGTAAAGTCAAAACCTTTTGATGACTTCTGGTAGAGAAATGATCTATAGAAGTGATCATCTTATAGTATAGAAGTTCTTTGATATATATGAACAATTAATGGATTTCGTATTCTTTCCAAAAAAAGAAAAGTTTTGAGTTAACAAACCAGTTGAAATATCAGTTTCTTTGAATAAAAATGATAAAAAAAATTGTTATAAAAATATGAGTGCAATAGCTAAAATTTCCAGTTAAAAAAAAATTCAGTTAGAAAATGAAATTTTATGAATTAAATAGTGATTGAGGAATAAAACAGGCCATAAACGGTAGCGTTATTAATCTTCAAACTCATCTGCAAAGATAATGATGAAGGTTTAATTTTAATTAATGTATAAGTATTGTTATCAAAGTGTTATTTCTATTTTTAACACTGCACAGAGGAAGACTCTATTCCTATGATGTAAGCCCCGATTGCAAATTTTTGAAATGAAAATTAATTAAAAAATTTATCATCACTTAATGTACAGCTCATCCCTTTCTTTCTTTTTTCGTGTTTAGCCTCCGGTAACTACCGTTTAGATAATTCTTCAGAGAATGAATCAGGATGATATGTATGAGTGTAAATGAAGTGTAAAAGTCTTGTACATTCTCAGTTCGACCATTCCTGAGATATGTGGTTATTTGAAAACCCAACCAACAAAGAACACCGGTATCCCCGATCTAGTATTCAAATCCGTGTAAAAATAACTGGCTTTACTAGGACTTGAACGCTGTAACTCTCGACTTCCAAATCAGCTGATTTGGGAAGACGCGTTAACCACTAGACCAACCCGGTGGGTACATCCCTTAATCTAATATGCTTAATCCTTTAATACTTTTATTACCTATTTCATTAAATTCTTTGCTTGTTTTAGATCCTGATTGTTTTTTAACACAGCTCCCAAAAAAAAGTGAAATGTATTTAGGGTGAATGTATGTATGCTTGTTTGTATCACCGTAGCAACTTTACGGCTGAACCGATTCCGATGTATGACCCTGCGTTAGAATCCTTACGTTACCGAAAGTGTTATATATGCAGGTGATTCAGAAGGAAACGGAAATAATCTGGAAAATGATTCTAGAGCTTGAAATAAGAAAAAAAGTTCATACAAACATATATTCGGAAACGCTATCTTATCGAGTTACGGTTAGCGAAAAATTTCGCTCGTATTTCAGTTCCCTCATTGAAATTTCAGTATATTAAGTATGGTTTCTTATGTTCGAAAAATCTAAAAAAAAAACAGGCCATAGTACCGCATTTCTCATACTTTCATGATATCCAACGTAAAACAGATGTATTCGATTACGAAAAATATGTTTTTAGGTTTGAAGTAAAATAACTTTGTAAAATGACTAATAAATTCGTAAATTTTATTATGTAAACTTGTAAAAGATTTTATTTACTAAGAAAATAATAAGATAAAATTCAGTAAGAGAAAATCGATTTAATAAAGTTTATGAAAAACAAAAAAAAAAAAAATCATTTTTTATTAATAACAAAGTTAACAGAAGAATTTTATAGGTTTGTAAAAATTAAAAACAACTGTTTTTAGTACATTAAATTTAGACTTTTGAAAAATTAAAATATTCTTAATTTACTTTTAAAAGCTACTTTACTTTTAAAAACCAATCACTTTAATTTATTATACGACTGTCCAAAAAGGAGTGTAATGTATTTAAGGTGGTATGTTCATTCCACCGCAGCAGAGTGTCATAGGCATATGCGAGTAGGTTTAAATAAATTTGAAAATGAAAAATTTTACTATATATAAATATTACATACAAAATTGTAACCCTCATGCCCTTTAATTATTCTATATTTAAAAGGAATATTGTTTTTTGGTAGTCGTGGTTTTTAATTTTTAATATTTATCTTTTGTTAAACACAAATATATACATTCTGTCCCTCGGAACGATAAATGCATGTGTAGAATATTTGCAACTGACTTGAAGGAGATAAACTCTAACAATTAATTTCCTGTACGATTATTCTGTTTGTATTCTGCTGCCGATAGATGATAATACATTTTTTCAGTCTTTTTTCACTAGGATTCGAACCTAGAACCTTCAGATGAAAGGCATTTTAAATAATTTTTCTTTTAAATTCCGTATTTATATTTGTAGAATTCAAAATTTTATTTTAAAATAATCTAGTATTGTGTTATAGTTAAATTTATATAATTAAGATTCAAAATTTAAGACATAATAATAAAATTTAAGTTTTGTTAATTAACAAAATACTATATTATCTGTTATAAAAACACAGAAACCTAATCAGGATTATTAATTTATCCATACAATTAAATCTAGCAAATTATAAAAGATTTATTGAATTTTATCTGTGTTTTTTCCAAGTCACACACACCAAATAAAGCTTAAAAATTATAAAAATTTCATTTTATGACAACTGTCACACGGTTTTATATATATATGTGTGTGTATAAAATCAACAAAAGAAGAGATAAAAGTTATTAAGTGAGAAGGGGATAGTAAACAAGACGCTACTATATAAGTAAGTGTTCTAAATACCTGTTCTTCTTAGTCATATTAAGTCCGATTGTAACTGTATTCATGGAAAAAATAAATAAAAATATATAAATATATATATATATAATGCATATGGCAATTAGCAAATCTTATGATAATAGCATTAAACTATCCATGATTTCTGATAGCTTTGGTAAAGCCGGGTAGTTTGATGTTTATTATCTGAGTTTAATTAAGGAATATTAAATATTGTTAAGTAAATATTACTTAAGACAAAATTAATAATTTTAAACTGAATTAAAACAAAAAAAAAACTTATCCTGATATATCAAGCTTTTAAAGAAGCTAAAATATAAGGAAAATAATATATATAAGTATAAATAATAATTTATTAAAAATTAAGATTAGTTTGGAAAGATATTAAGAAAAAAAAAAACTTGATTATATGTAACGCAAAAAGCTTATAATGCTTTAGAATTCCAGATATGTACGAATACTATTCTAAAATTGGTTTTATTAGGATTAAAAA
This sequence comes from Lycorma delicatula, assembly GCF_047948215.1. Taxonomy (NCBI): domain Eukaryota; kingdom Metazoa; phylum Arthropoda; class Insecta; order Hemiptera; family Fulgoridae; genus Lycorma; species Lycorma delicatula. Next base: position 70,909,660 of record NC_134464.1, on the reverse strand, counting down.
AAAAAAAAAACAACTATTATTGTGGACTTTTTTTTCTAAAATCTTTATAATTTAAAATATTTTTATAAATATTTAACGTATTTATATTTACAAAAAAATTAAGTCACGTTCGGGAAAGTCCTACAATTGTAGGTTGTTTCTGATCCGCGGCTTACACAGACAATTTAATTTAAAATACTTATCATTTTATTTAAATATAATAGTTTTTCGTTTATATAATTCAAGATTCTAACTAAAGCGCGCGCGCATACCGTATTTAATTCGCACGTGTTTGGCGGTACTGGCGGCAACGGTCGACTCTAACTAAACTGATGTAATTTCACAACATACACAGAACAAATTTCACTTGTACGGTCGGCAGACAGGTGCTACCGCGAGGCTTAACGCACTGGGTACCGAGTCAACCGGGTGATCAAGTTCGAGACTTAGTGAGACCGAGTTACTTTTTTTTACACTTTAAATATTATTCATTTATTTAATTCTACCGCTCACCTGAGTCGTCACAGCATAGCAGATAAGAACAACAGCATTTTTAGGGATGGAGGTACGACTTTGCAAAAAGGTTTTTGGCAGATATTGTTATTTTTTAATCGATAACAAATGTGCCTAAGATAAATATGACCTCAATTAGGCAAAATCTCGAGATACTGAGGGTTACCTTGCGTTATAGTCTCATCCCTTTGACCTTTTAAGTTGAAAATTTAACGGCATCAATGCCTCATATATATAGAAATAATCTGACCAAGTTTTGTCAAAATCGTTTCAGTAGTTCAGAAGGTATAAGTTGATTCAGAGGCCAACACCGAACACACACAATACATACGAACATTAACATCCGGAAAATTTCCGTCCGGTTTTTTTGTTTTCTCGGTTCCTTAGGTGTAAAAACGTAAAGATAGGTGAAAACCGCATGTTCCCGAATTGGACCAATTACAATATTTTTCCTTCTATAGCGCTATCTAGAGGGGGAAAGTAAAAAAAATTGTATCTTTTTTTAAATTAAAACTTATATGTTCTATCATTTTGAAAATATGCTGATGATGAACGAAATAAGTAATACGAAAATTTTTAGAAATTTTAGCAGTAAATTTCAGTAAAATCGTTTCTGTTTTTTTTTTTACTTTTACTACTAAAGTTAAAATTTTATCTCATAATACATTTTACTTCTCTGGCTTCATAGTTCTAGAGCTATAAAGCAAGTGGGGAAACTATGTTAATTAGTCAAAAAACATTTTTTTCACTTCTCGATGTATCATGACTTAGAAAGCCCAAAAAACAAAAAAAAAAGGGGAGTAATGTTTGTTCCTACGTAAGTATGTGGATGTTGGCGTGTTTGAAGCTTAATAACCTTTGACTGGGTAAACCAATTTTGATAAAATTTGACACAGAGACAAGTATATATGGAGCAATTTGTTTGAAAAAGTTAAAGTCAATATCTTCAGGGTGTGGGGTATATAATATTTTTTTGGGGGTCAATTTTCTCAAAATTTTGCAAACATATCCCCACTTTATATTTCTAAAATGGCTATTTTACCATCTGGAAAAAAGTTTGCGCTCAAAACTTTCCCCAATCCAAAAAGATTGGAGAAAACTATCTTTATTAATTGTATATTTTTTAACCAAATTTTCTTACGTCTACCTAAGCATAGCAGTAATATAAATGATCAAAAGAATACTTTGGGACAATACTGAGGGTGGGAGAGCCGATCAAAGTTTAAAATACCCAATTTTTTTTTAATTTAAAAAAAATTTTATGTATCATTATTTTTCCACTATGTAAGAATAAATAACCAACGCCGGGAATGTACAATTTTGACGACTGACAACTTTGTTGTCAGTTTTTTAACTTATATTAAATACAAATTATATCTTATAATATATTTTACTAATAATAATTAAAATTTTAGGTTACAAATTATTATTATTAGGTTACAAATATTTTAGGATTTTTGTACATCCGCTATAAAAGATTTAAAAGACTTCTGGTTACTAGTCAAGAGGAAGAATGATAATTTTTAAAAAGATTTTTTTGATTAATAAATGTGATAATATATTTTTTTTACATCTTTTTCATTAATAATTTGATAATTGAATGTAAGATAAAAAATCATGTAAATTGCCTTATTGAAATTGAGGATAAGTTATGGCAGGAGAAATTATATAATATATCAAAAAATATTAAATATAACCAATTACTTTTATCCTATTAAAGGTTTATTAAAATTCAGATTAATAATTTTTAATACAGATTTTATATAATTTTTAAAAATTTTCATTTTACAAATTAAAAATTATTATAAAAATAACCTTCTTCAGAAAGTTACGTGTTTTACTAAGTATAATATTCAATCTGGCGGAAACGCTCTCTTTTTTTCCTGTTTATCCTCCGGAACCACCGTGAGGTATTACTTCAGAAGATGAATGAGAATGATATGTATGAATGTAAATGAAGTGTACACAGTCTCAGGTCTACCATTCCTGAGATGGGTGATTAATTGAAATTCAACCACCAAAAAACACCGGTATCCACGATCTATTATTCAAATCCGTATAAAAATAACTGCCTTTACTAGGATTTGAACTTTAGATTCTACCGTCATCCACTCGTCATCGCAAATAAGCAGATTTCCGATGACGAGTTAACCACTAGACCAGTCCGGTGGACTAAAACCCGCGGAAACCAGCGAGAACTCACCCTCACGCTAGCAAAGTATCACTTCGTAGATTTCTATACACTAAACTACGAAATACTATCAGGGTAAGCCATACACATAATTGGTATAGATTCGACTTCCAATTTGGTATTGACGGACTAATTTTTAAAATGAAAATTTTACATTTTAAAAATTATTTAACCATAATATAGCTTCAGTAATAAAGTTTTCCTCTAAAACTATTCTTAATCTCGAAATACTAACATTATTTGTTTGACCTCTTCAAATCGTATAATTATGTATAGCAACAAGGTAAAACAAATAATACTCTTTAACAAAAAAAGCAAAAGAGATATTTTGTAAAAAAAAAAAGTTTTCTTCTGTAGACCAAAATCATTAGCTTATCGTCAAATAAATAATCCTTAGAAATATATTTAAATTCTTTATTTTAAGATGCTTTGTATAAGATTCAATCAAATGTCGATATATATTAATGGATATTGTAATGCTAGTACAATTTAATTTAAATAAATCTGCTGAATAATATAAGAATAGTTAGTGTCATGTTACTACCTTTTTACTTTTCCATTTTTTATTATTTACATGAAAACGTGATATTTCCGCAACTACAAGTCGCAACGATATCGAATAGATTGTATTAAAAATTAAATATTATAAATTAAACATTAAAGTGAAATTATGATGAGCAGATTTTTTATTACAAATTTTCTTCCTTTTTTTTTGTGCAACCAACTTTTATAACGGATTTTACTTTTATATTAACGCCTAATCAGTGGTTAACCTTTTTTTAAACCGATCAACAACTTAAAATTAACACTAAGTTTTTATGTATAATTTATGAAACTCTGACAATCAATTTTCAAAATATTTAAATTTTAATACATTTCTTATATAATATATTTAATTTATTAGTTAGTTCTTCACGAAGCCAAGATGTTTAATTAATAATAAAACTACTAATAATTAAATGGTTATCTATATACAGAATTAAGGTACTAAAAATATTAATTAAAAGTGAACGACTAATCAACGATTTATCGACCTTCTACGCGGGAAGACAGGAAATTAACCAACATCGCGAAAATATATATATATATATATATATATTAATATACTAGCACCCCTCGACGCTACATGCGTATAGAGCTTCAAAAACAATTGGAAATACGCCTTTGGTAATTATAATTATAGGCTGTTGCTCTCAGCGTTATCGCTGTAAACAACTTACCAGATAAAATAAAACATTTAGATAAAGGATGTGTTTCCAAAACCAAATTTTTAATAAAATCAGGATATTTCAAGTTTTTAAGAAACTACTTTACCTTCAGCACAGCAACGTCCAGGAATTTTATTATTCCATTTTTTCACATATTTTAATCTTCTTATCTGTTTAAATACATTTAAAGTTCATATAGTCAATCTCAGAATCATAATCAAAAGCTTATGTGAGACCTAGCATATTTCTCAAAGGTTGAACTCGATTCGTAGTCAAGCGTGTACGTTGTTCTTCAAGTTTTAAGAACGTTCTGGTGTTGATTAGAGTTGTCTACGATCATAAATTCTAGTAGCCCTATACGTTCTTTCTATATTGCGGCTACCACGCCGATCTAGACGTTATGAAAATATTAATACAAAATTGGAAATTGAATGTATGCCAATTATTTGTGTGAGTTACAATGAAGGAACTTCTAAGTTCAGGATATAAAAATCTACGGAGTACTACTTTGTTCGCGTGAGGATGTGTTTTCGCAGCTCGCCGCCAGACTAGATAATGAAATTAAATTTAATACAGTACATAATAACTTTCTGAAGAAGTCAAATCTTTGTTAAATATGTAAATAGTCGTCAATCCCTTCAATTTTATTACCATAACTGATTTGTTTTTACTTATATTGAGATTAAACACAAATTCAAATACTAAGTTAACAGAAATTTAAGTCGATACTGACATAGACAATGATCGATGTTGACAAAAGTAATTTATGTAGACAACGATATTAAATTTAGTAAAAGACGTTTTAAGTTATTTATTCATACGTTTTTTAATCATCTATATAGTAGTGAAATGAGTGAGGTTTGAACTGTGGTAAACTTGCCGGGGGGGGGGGGGGGGGGTCATAAGAAAGCTATAGTTAAAATTTCGTAATTATTGGTTTAGCAGTTTTACCGGTTATTGGGAACAAGCAAAAAATACATTGATTCTTTATTAATTTATTTAGATTTGATGCCATAATTATAACACGGTTATAAGTAACAAGTTACTCGCGAAAATGGTTTTCTCCGGTACTAATAAAAATCTAATGACACGCATACTAATGATACTGAAGAGTAAAATGGTTTTTCATTGCTACCTTCACTATGAGAAATAGATAATTGTAAATCAGCATACGAAACCTATCGAAATGATATTAAACTGTATTAGTGACATATTCAGTGTTTTTTCACAGGAATTAGCCCTAAATGAAACACACCATTATTTTCAGAGAAAGAAACTCTTACTAGTTTGCCACATGTACCTCATATGTTTTAAGTGCATCACAGCCATAAGAAGATTGAAGTATAGTCTAAAAACAATAATTGTCAACATTTTTAGCTCTACGACTCCTAAAAAAAAAAAAAAATTAATGATGAATATTTTACGAGCCCCCAACCCGAACCCAATGAAATCTAGTTACAACAATATCTACGTTGATAACGACTGGTATGAACATGCAAGTATGAAGTGTACAAACATGAGCAATTTGCACGTTCCAACTTGATGTGTACGTGCTCCGTGTAATTTGGTCTGCTTGCGTAATATTCGCTGTGAGAGCGGTCATGTTCGAAAATAAAAAAATATTCAGTTGCCAAGTATATCCAAGATAATAAAAATGATTCTTCGAAGAGATGGGTACTGAATCCATTTACTGAAAACGTTGTTGAAGCTGCTAAATTAGTAGTTGAGATTCACGACCAGCTTATCTAAATGTCTGCCGATAAAACGTTACAATTACAATTCACATCTGAAAATTTTGATACGTTTTAGTTTATTCATCGAAGTGATTATGGTCGTAGAAGTCATAGAACCATTGAAAATACTAATCCCTTTCGTCACGTCTTATCCCTTTGAAAAAGGTTTTTCGTCTATGGTTGCGCTAAAAACTAAATATAGAAATCGTCTTTTATCACTTGAAAATTTGTGTTCTTAACATAAATAGACGTATGGAGAAACTTTTAAGTGAAAAACAAACACAATTATCTCATTAATTTATTCTTTTTATACGTGTATCTTATAAATGTAAGTAAAATGTTTATAATAAACAATTTTTTCCTCATAAAATGATTTCATTATTGTTTACGTTAAAAATTGTAGGCTAATTTTGCGACCCCCAATCACCGCGACTCCCAGGTTGAGATACGCTGGTTTAAAGGAATTAATTTAATACACACTTTTTTGTGTAAACAGTGCAGCAGGAATGCTTTTGTCCTTAATAAATGTACTAAATTTACATTCATTAAAAAATACGATAACCCATTTCATGTATTAGAATGTAAAAAGTAAACTAGAATAAAATAAAAGAAAGGAGAAAATGAAACTGGAACTAAGGGATATTGTCTTCATAAGATTGCAGTTAGTTTCAACCTAGTATGACAAAAGTTGATAGATCTGTCGCACCAAACTAGGCATGCATTCCGGTCTGTTGATAGTAGTATATGAGCAACAGTAGATCTCAACTTTAAATCCTGCTATTACTCTACTACTTACCACTCACTAAAACTAGTTGGTAATAGTAACAAACAGATGGTTTGTAATTTGTAATCGAAATACGAGTATCTGCTGCACTTAAAAATTTAATGATAAATCGATTTACAACCAATCACTAATTATTTATGGGACTGATTTTTTTTTTTTTTTTTTAATTATATTTATTATTAATTAATTCCAACTCAAACATCAGTTTAGAAAAAAAAAACCATGTATTTCAAAACAAATACTCAAATAGAAATACCTTGCACCGTTAGTAAATAAAACCTATAATAAAAAAATGGAAAAACAAAAATCAATAAAAAAAATTCCTTTCGGCACACCGGAAGGCGGAGGTAGATTTCACCGGTGCTAAGTAGGGGATAACAAATATTTCCACCTTAAAGTTAAGATATAACTTCAAATTTACTCAA